>NC_134488.1:27261863-27401966 GCF_040206685.1 Ascaphus truei
GATACTCCTCCGCAGCCAACTCTACACAGATACTCCTCCGCAGCCAACTCTACACAGATACTCCTCCGCAGCCAACTCTACACATATACTCCTCCGCAGCCAACTCTACACAGATACTCCTCCGCAGCCAACTCTACGCAGATACTCCTCCGCAGCCAACTAAGCGCAGATACTCCTCCGCAGCCAACTCTACACAGATACTCCTCCGCAGCCAACTCTACACAGATACTCCTCCGCAGACAACTCTACGCAGATACTCCTCCACAGACAACTCTACACAGATACTCCTCCGCAGACAACTCTACACAGATACTCCCCACAGACAACTCTACGCAGATACTCCTCCGCAGCCAACTCTACACAGATACTCCTCCGCAGCCAACTCTACACAGATACTCCTCCGCAGACAACTCTACACAGATACTCCTCCGCAGACAACTCTACACAGATACTCCTCCGCAGCCAACTCTACGCAGATACTCCTCCGCAGCCAACTCTACGCAGATACTCCTCCGCAGACAACTCTACACAGATACTCCTCCGCAGACAACTCTACGCAGATACTCCTCTGCAGCCAACTCTACACAGATACTCCTCCGCAGCCAACTCTACACAGATACTCCTCCGCAGCCAACTCTACGCAGATACTCCTCCGCAGCCAACTCTACACAGATACTCCTCCGCAGCCAACTCTACACAGATACTCCTCCGCAGCCAACTCTACACAGATACTCCTCCGCAGCCAACTCTACACAGATACTCCTCCGCAGCCAACTCTACGCAGATACTCCTCCGCAGCCAACTAAGCGCAGATACTCCTCCGCAGCCAACTAAGCGCAGATACTCCTCCGCAGCCAACTCTACGCAGATACTCCTCCGCAGCCAACTCTACGCAGATACTCCTCCGCAGACAACTCTACACAGATACTCCTCCGCAGACAACTCTACGCAGATACTCCTCCGCAGCCAACTCTACGCAGATACTCCTCCGCAGCCAACTCTACACAGATACTCCTCCACAGCCAACTCTACACAGATACTCCTCCGCAGCCAACTCTATGCAGATACTCCTCCGCAGCCAACTCTACACAGATACTCCTCCGCAGCCAACTCTACGCAGATACTCCTCCGCAGCCAACTCTACGCAGATACTCCTCCGCAGCCAACTAAGCGCAGATACTCCTCCGCAGCCAACTCTACACAGATACTCCTCCGCAGCCAACTCAGCGCAGATACTCCTCCGCAGCCAACTCTACGCAGATACTCCTCCGTAGCCAACTAAGCGCAGATACTCCTCCGCAGCCAACTCTACACAGATACTCCTCCGCAGCCAACTCTACGCAGATACTCCTCCGCAGCCAACTCTACACAGATACTCCTCCGCAGCCAACTCTACACAGATACTCCTCCGCAGCCAACTCAGCGCAGATACTCCTACGCAGCCAACTCTACACAGATACTCCTCCGCAGCCAACTCAGCGCAGATACTTCTCCGCAGCCAACTCTACACAGATACTCCTCCGCAGCCAACTCAGCGCAGATACTTCTCCGCAGCCAACTCAGCGCAGATACTCCTCCGCAGCCAACTCAGCGCAGATACTCCTCCGCAGCCAACTCTACACAGATACTCCTCCGCAGCCAACTCAGCGCAGATACTCCTACGCAGCCAACTCTACACAGATACTCCTCCGCAGCCAACTCAGCGCAGATACTCCTCCGCAGCCAACTCAGCGCAGATACTCCTCCGCAGCCAACTCTACACAGATACTCCTCCGCAGCCAACTCTATGCAGATACTCCTCCGCAGCCAAATCTACACAGATACTCCTCCGCAGCCAACTCTACGCAGATACTCCTCCGCAGCCAACTCTACACAGATACTCCTCCGCAGCCAACTCTACGCAGATACTCCTCCGCAGCCAACTCTACGCAGATACTCCTCCGCAGCCAACTCTACGCAGATACTCCTCCACAGCCAACTCTACGCAGATACTCCTCCGCAGCCAACTCTACGCAGATACTCCTCCACAGCCAACTCTACACAGATACTCCTCCTCAGCCAACTCTACGCAGATACTCCTCCGCAGCCAACTCTACGCAGATACTCCTCCGCAGCCTACTCTACGCAGATACTCCTCCGCAGCCAACTCTACACAGATACTCCTCCACAGCCAACTCTACACAGATACTTCTCCGCAGCCAACTCAGCGCAGATACTCCTCCGCAGCCAACTCTACACAGATACTCCTCCGCAGCCAACTCTACACAGATACTCCTCCACAGCCAACTCAACGCAGATACTCCTCCGCAGCCAACTCTACACAGATAACCCTCCGCAGCCAACTCTACACACTCACTCCTCCGCAGCCAACTCTACACAGATACTTCTCCGCAGCCAACTCTACACAGATACTCCTCCACAGCCAACTCTACACAGATACTCCTCCGCAGCCAACTCTACACAGATACTCCTCCGCAGCCAACTCTACGCAGACACTCCTCCGCAGCCAACTCAGCGCAGATAGTCCTCCGCAGCAAACTCTACACAGATAACCCTCCGCAGCCAACTCTACACACTCACTCCTCCGCAGCCAACTCTACACAGATACTCCTCCGCAGCCAACTCTACACAGATACTCCTCCACAGCCAACTCTACACAGATAACCCTCCACAGCCAACTCTACACAGATAACCCTCCGCAGCCAACTCTACACACTCACTCCTCCGCAGCCAACTCTACACAGATACTCCTCCGCAGCCAACTCTACGCAGATACTCCTCCGCAGCCAACTTTACGCAGATACTCCTCCGCAGCCAACTCTACGCAGATACTCCTCCGCAGCCAACTCAGCACAGATCCTCCTCCGCAGCCAACTCTACACAGATACTTCTCCGCAGCCAACTCTACGCAGATACTCCTCCGCAGCCAACTCTACGCAGATACTCCTCCGCAGCCAACTCAGTGCAGATACTCCTCCGCAGCCAACTCTACACAGATACTCCTCCGCAGCCAACTCTACGCAGATACTCCTCCACAGCCAACTCTACACACTCACTCCTCCGCAGCCAACTCTACGCAGATACTCCTCCACAGCCAACTCTACGCAGCTACTCCTCCGCAGCCAACTCTACACAGATACTCCTCCGCAGCCAACTCTACACAGATACTCCTCCGCAGCCAACTCTACGCAGACACTCCTCCGCAGCCAACTCTACGCAGATACTCCTCCACAGCCAACTCTACACACTCACTCCTCCGCAGCCAACTCTACGCAGATACTCCTCCGCAGCCAACTCTACACAGATACTCCTCCAAAGCCAACTCTACACACTCACTCCTCCGCAGCCAATTCAACGCAGATACTCCTCCACAGCCAACTCTACACAGATACTCCTCCACAGCCAACTCTACGCAGATACTCCACCGCAGCCAACTCTACGCAGATACTCCACCACAGCAAACTCTACGCAGATACTCCACCGCAGTCAACTCTATGCAGATACTCCCCCGCAGCCAACTCTACGCAGATACTCCACCGCAGCAACTCTACGCAGATACTCCACCGCAGCAAACTCTACACAGCCACTCCTCTGCAGCCAACTCTACACAGATACTCCTCCGCAGCCAACTCTACACAGCCACTCCTCTGCAGCCAACTCTATGCAGATACTCCTCCACAGCCAACTCTACACAGATACTCCTCCACAGCCAACTCTACACAGATACTCCTCCGCAGCCAACTCTACGCAGATACTCCACCGCAGCCAACTCTACGCAGATACTCCACCGCAGCCAACTCTATGCAGATACTCCACCGCAGCAAACTATACACAGCCACTCCTCTGCAGCCAACTCTACGCAGATACTCCTCCACAGCCAACTCTACACAGATATTCCTCCACAGCCAACTCTACACAATCACTCCTCCGCAGCCAACTCTACGCAGATACTCCTCCGCAGCCAACTCTACACAGATACTCCTCCACAGCCAACTCTACACACTCACTCCTCCGCAGCCAATTCAACGCAGATACTCCTCCACAGCCAACTCTATGCAGATACTCCTCCACAGCCAACTCTACACAGATACTCCTCCACAGCCAACTCTACACAGATACTCCTCCGCAGCCAACTCTACGCAGATACTCCACCGCAGCCAACTCTACACAAATACTCCTCCACAGCCAACTCTACGCAGATACTCCTCCGCAGCCAACTCTACGCAGATACTCCACCGCATCAAACTCTACGCAGATACTGCACTGCAGCCAACTCTACACAGATACTCCTCCACAGCCAACTCTATACACTCACTCCTCTGCAGCCAACTCTACACAGATACTCCTCCACAGCCAACTCTATGCAGATACTCCTCCACAGCCAACTCTACACACTCACTCCTCCGCAGCCAACTCTACACAGATACTCCTCCACAGCCAACTCTACACTCACTCCTCCGCAGCCAACTCTACACAGATACTCCTCCGCAGCCAACTCTACACAAATACTCCTCCACAGCCAACTCTACACTCACTCCTCCGCAGCCAACTCTACACAGATACTCATCCGCAGCCAACTCTACGCAAATACTCCTCCACAGCCACCTCTACACACTCACTCCTCCGCAGCCAACTCTACACAGATACTCCTCCACAGCCAACTCTACACACTCACTCCTCCGCAGCCA
The DNA here is from genome assembly GCF_040206685.1 of Ascaphus truei. Classification (NCBI taxonomy): domain Eukaryota; kingdom Metazoa; phylum Chordata; class Amphibia; order Anura; family Ascaphidae; genus Ascaphus; species Ascaphus truei. Next base: position 27,266,552 of record NC_134488.1, read on the forward strand.
ACTCTACACAAATACTCCTCCACAGCCAACTCTACACAGATACTCCTCCGCAGCAAACTCTACACAGATACTCCTACACAGCCAACTCTACACAGATACTCCTCCACAGCCAACTCTACACACTCACTCCTCCGCAGCCAATTCAACGCAGATACTCCTCCACAGCCAACTCTACACAGATACTCCTCCACAGCCAACTCTACACAGACACTCCTCTGTGCAGATACTCCTCCACAGCCAACTCTACACAGATACTCCTCCACAGCCAACTCTACACAGATACTCCTCCGCAGCCAACTCTACGCAGATACTCCACCGCAGCCAACTCTACACAAATACTCCACCGCATCAAACTCTACGCAGATACTGCACCGCAGCCAACTCTACACAGATACTCCTCCACAGCCAACTCTATACACTCACTCCTCTGCAGCCAACTCTACACAGATACTCCTCCACAGCCAACTCTATCCAGATCCTCCTCCACAGCCAACTTTACACACTCACTCCTCCGCAGCCAACTCTACACAGATACTCCTCCACAGCCAACTCTACACTCACTCCTCCGCAGCCAACTCTACACAGATACTCCTCCGCAGCCAACTCTACACAAATATTCCTCCACAGCCAACTCTACACTCACTCCTCCGCAGCCAACTCTACACAGATACTCCTCCGCAGCCAACTCTACGCAAATACTCCTCCACAGCCAACTCTACACACTCACTCCTGCGCAGCCAACTCTACACAGATACTCCTCCACAGCCAACTCTACACACTCACTCCTCCGCAGCCAACTCTACACAAATACTCCTCCACAGCCAACTCTACACAGATACTCCTCCGCAGCAAACTCTACACAGATACTCCTACACAGCCAACTCTACACAGACACTCCTCCGCAGCCAACTCTACACACTCACTCCTCCGCAGCTACCTCTACGCAGATACTCCTCCGCAGCCAACTCAGCGCAGATACTCCTCCACAGCAAACTCAGCGCAGATACTCCTCTGCAACCAACTCTACACAGATACTCCTCGGCAGCCAATTCTACGCAGATACTCCTCCGCAGCCAATTCTACACTGATACTCCTCCATAGCCAACTCTATGCAGATACTCCTCCGCAGCCATCACTACACAGATACTCCTCCGCAGCCAACTCTTCACAGATACTCCTCCACAGCCAACTCTACACACTCACTCCTCCGCAGCCAATTCTACACAGAAACTCCTCCACAGCCAACTCTACACAAATACTCCTCCACAGCCAACTCTACACACTCACTCCTCCGCAGCCAACTCTACACAGATTCTCCTCCACAGCCAACTTTACACAGATACTCCTCCGCAGCAAACTCTACACAGATACTCCTCCGCAGCCAACTCTACACACTCACTCCTCCGCAGCCAACTCTACGCAGATACTCCTCCGCAGCCAACTCAGCGCAGATATTCCTCGGCAGCCAACTCAGCGCAGATACTCCTCTGCAACCAACTCTACGCAGATACTCCTCGGCAGCCAATTCTATGCAGATACTCCTCCACAGCCAATTCTACGCTGATACTCCTCCATAGCCAACTCTATGCAGATACTCCTCCGCAGCCATCACTACACAGATACTCCTCCGCAGCCAACTCTACACAGATACTCCTCCGCAGCCAACTCAGCGCAGATACTCCTCCGCAGCCAACTCAGCGCAGATACTCCTCCGCAGCCAACTCTACACAGATACTCCTCCGCAGCCAACTCTACGCAGATACTCCTCCGCAGCCAACTCTACACAGATACTCCTCCGCAGCCAACTCTACGCAGATACTCCTCCGCAGCCAACTCTACACAGATACTCCTCCGCAGCCAACTCTACGCAGATACTCCTCCGCAGCCAACTCTACGCAGATACTCCTCCACAGCCAACTCTACGCAGATACTCCTCCACAGCCAACTCTACGCAGATACTCCTCCGCAGCCGACTCTACGCAGATACTCCTCCGCAGCCAACTCTACACAGATACTCCTCCTCAGCCAACTCTACGCAGATACTCCTCCGCAGCCAACTCTACGCAGATACTCCTCCGCAGCCAACTCTACGCAGATACTCCTCCGCAGCCAACTCTACACAGATACTCCTCCACAGCCAACTCTACACAGATACTTCTCCGCAGCCAACTCAGCGCAGATACTCCTCCGCAGCCAACTCTACACAGATACTCCTCCGCAGCCAACTCTACACAGATACTCCTCCGCAGCCAACTCTACGCAGATACTCCTCCGCAGCCAACTCTACACAGATAACCCTCCGCAGCCAACTCTACACACTCACTCCTCCGCAGCCAACTCTACACAGATACTTCTCCGCAGCCAACTCTACACAGATACTCCTCCACAGCCAACTCTACACAGATACTCCTCCGCAGCCAACTCTACACAGATACTCCTCCGCAGCCAACTCTACGCAGACACTCCTCCGCAGCCAACTCAGCGCAGATAGTCCTCCGCAGCAAACTCTACACAGATAACCCTCCGCAGCAAACTCTACACACTCACTCCTCCACTGCCAACTCTACACAGATACTCCTCCGCAGCCAACTCTACACAGATACTCCTCCACAGCCAACTCTACACAGATAACCCTCCACAGCCAACTCTACACAGATAACCCTCCGCAGCCAACTCTACACACTCACTCCTCCGCAGCCAACTCTACACAGATACTCCTCCGCAGCCAACTCTACGCAGATACTCCTCCGCAGTCAACTCTACGCAGATACTCCTCCGCAGCCAACTCAGCACAGATCCTCCTCCGCAGCCAACTCTACACAGATACTTCTCCGCAGCCAACTCAGTGCAGATACTCCTCTGCAGCCAACTCTACACAGATACTCCTCCGCAGCCAACTCTACGCAGATACTCCTCCACAGCCAACTCTACACACTCACTCCTCCGCAGCCAACTCTACGCAGATACTCCTCCACAGCCAACTCTACGCAGCTACTCCTCCGCAGCCAACTCTACACAGATACTCCTCCGCAGCCAACTCTACACAGATACTCCTCCGCAGCCAACTCTACGCAGATACTCCTCCGCAGCCAACTCTACTCAGATACTCCTCCACAGCCAACTCTACACACTCACTCCTCCGCAGCCAACTCTACGCAGATACTCCTCCGCAGCCTACTCTACGCAGCTACTCCTCCGCAGCCAACTCTACACAGATACTCCTCCGCAGCCAACTCTACGCAGATACTCCTCCACAGCCAACTCTACACACTCACTCCTCCGCAGCCAACTCTACGCAGATACTCCTCCGCAGCCAACTCTACACAGATACTCCTCCAAAGCCAACTCTACACACTCACTCCTCCGCAGCCAATTCAACGCAGATACTCCTCCACAGCCAACTCTACACAGATACTCCTCCGCAGCCAACTCTACACAGATACTTCTCCGCAGCCAACTCAGTGCAGATACTCCTCTGCAGCCAACTCTACACAGATACTCCTCCGCAGCCAACTCTACGCAGATACTCCTCCACAGCCAACTCTACACACTCACTCCTCCGCAGCCAACTCTACGCAGATACTCCTCCACAGCCAACTCTACGCAGCTACTCCTCCGCAGCCAACTCTACACAGATACTCCTCCGCAGCCAACTCTACACAGATACTCCTCCGCAGCCAACTCTACGCAGATACTCCTCCGCAGCCAACTCTACTCAGATACTCCTCCACAGCCAACTCTACACACTCACTCCTCCGCAGCCAACTCTACGCAGATACTCCTCCGCAGCCTACTCTACGCAGCTACTCCTCCGCAGCCAACTCTACACAGATACTCCTCCGCAGCCAACTCTACGCAGATACTCCTCCACAGCCAACTCTACACACTCACTCCTCCGCAGCCAACTCTACGCAGATACTCCTCCGCAGCCAACTCTACACAGATACTCCTCCAAAGCCAACTCTACACACTCACTCCTCCGCAGCCAATTCAACGCAGATACTCCTCCACAGCCAACTCTACACAGATACTCCTCCACAGCCAACTCTAAGCAGATACTCCAATGCAGCCAACTCTACGCAGATACTCCACCGCAGCAAACTCTACGCAGATACTCCACCGCAGTCAACTCTATGCAGATACTCCCCCGCAGCCAACTCTACGCAGATACTCCACCGCAGCAACTCTACGCAGATACTCCACCGCAGCAAACTCTACACAGCCACTCCTCTGCAGCCAACTCTACACAGATACTCCTCCGCAGCCAACTCTACACAGCCACTCCTCTGCAGCCAACTCTATGCAGATACTCCTCCACAGCCAACTCTACACAGATATTCCTCCACAGCCAACTCTACACAGATACTCCTCCGCAGCCAACTCTACGCAGATACTCCACCGCAGCCAACTCTACGCAGATACTCCACCGCAGCCAACTCTATGCAGATACTCCACCGCAGCAAACTATACACAGCCACTCCTCTGCAGCCAACTCTACGCAGATACTCCTCCCTAGCCAACTCTACACAGATATTCCACCACAGCCAACTCTACACAGATATTCCTCCACAGCCAACTCTACACACTCACTCCTCCACAGCCAACTCTACGCAGATACTCCTCCGCAGCCAACTCTACACACTCACTCCTCCGCAGCCAACTCTACACACTCACTCCTCCGCAGCCAATTCAACGCAGATACTCCTCCACAGCCAACTCTATGCAGATACTCCTCCACAGCCAACTCTACACAGATACTCCTCCACAGCCAACTCTACACAGATACTCATCCGCAGCCAACTCTATGCAGATACTCCACCGCAGCCAACTCTACACAAATACTCCTCCACAGCCAACTCTACGCAGATACTCCTCCGCAGCCAACTCTACGCAGATACTCCACCGCATCAAACTCTACGCAGATACTGCACTGCAGCCAACTCTACACAGATACTCCTCCACAGCCAACTCTATACACTCACTCCTCTGCAGCCAACTCTACACAGATACTCCTCCACAGCCAACTCTATGCAGATACTCCTCCACAGCCAACTCTACACACTCACTCCTCCGCAGCCAACTCTACACAGATACTCCTCCGCAGACAACTCTACACAGATACTCCTCCGCAGACAACTCTACACAGATACTCCTCCGCAGAAAACTCTACGCAGATACTCCTCTGCAGCCAACTCTACACAGATACTCCTCCGCAGCCAACTCTACACAGATACTCCTCCGCAGCCAACTCTACGCAGATACTCCTCCGCAGCCAACTCTACACAGATACTCCTCCGCAGCCAACTCTACACAGATACTCCTCCGCAGCCAACTCTACACAGATACTCCTCCGCAGCCAACTCTACACAGATACTCCTCCGCAGCCAACTCTACGCAGATACTCCTCCGCAGCCAACTAAGCGCAGATACTCCTCCGCAGCCAACTCTACACAGATACTCCTCCGCAGCCAACTCTACACAGATACTGCTCCGCAGACAACTCTACGCAGATACTCCTCCGCAGACAACTCTACACAGATACTCCTCCGCAGACAACTCTACACAGATTCTCCCCACAGACAACTCTACGCAGATACTCCTCCGCAGCCAACTCTACACAGATACTCCTCCGCAGCCAACTCTACACAGATACTCCTCCGCAGACAACTCTACACAGATACTCCTCCGCAGACAACTCTACACAGATACTCCTCCGCAGCCAACTCTACGCAGATACTCCTCCGCAGCCAACTCTACACAGATACTCCTCCGCAGATAACTCTACACAGATACTCCTCCGCAGACAATTCTACGCAGATACTCCTCTGCAGCCAACTCTACACAGATACTCCTCCGCAGCCAACTCTACACAGATACTCCTCCGCAGCCAACTCTACGCAGATACTCCTCCGCAGCCAACTCTACACAGATACTCCTCCGCAGCCAACTCTACACTGATACTCCTCCGCAGCCAACTCTACACAGATACTCCTCCGCAGCCAACTCTACACAGATACTCCTCCGCAGCCAACTCTACGCAGATACTCCTCCGCAGCCAACTTAGCGCAGATACTCCTCCGCAGCCAACTAAGCGCAGATACTCCTCCGCAGCCAACTCTACGCAGATACTCCTCCGCAGCCAACTCTACGCAGATACTCCTCCGCAGACAACTCTACACAGATACTCCTCCGCAGCCAACTCTACACAGATACTCCTCCGCAGCCAACTCTATGCAGATACTCCTCCGCAGCCAACTCTACACAGATACTCCTCCGCAGCCAACTCTACGCAGATACTCCTCCGCAGCCAACTCTACGCAGATACTCCTCCGCAGCCAACTAAGCGCAGATACTCCTCCGCAGCCAACTCTACACAGATACTCCTCCGCAGCCAACTCAGCGCAGATACTCCTCCGCAGCCAACTCTACGCAGATACTCCTCCGTAGCCAACTAAGCGCAGATACTCCTCCGCAGCCAACTCTACACAGATACTCCTCCGCAGCCAACTCTACGCAGATACTCCTCCGCAGCCAACTCTACACAGATACTCCTCCGCAGCCAACTCTACACAGATACTCCTCCGCAGCCAACTCAGCGCAGATACTCCTACGCAGCCAACTCTACACAGATACTCCTCCGCAGCCAACTCAGCGCAGATACTTCTCCGCAGCCAACTCTACACAGATACTCCTCCGCAGCCAACTCAGGGCAGATACTTCTCCGCAGCCAACTCAGCGCACATACTCCTCCGCAGCCAACTCAGCGCAGATACTCCTCCGCACCCAACTCTACACAGATACTCCTCCGCAGCCAACTCAGCGCAGATACTCCTACGCAGCCAACTCTACACAGATACTCCTCCGCAGCCAACTCAGCGCAGATACTCCTCCGCAGCCAACTCAGCGCAGATACTCCTCCGCAGCCAACTCTACACAGATACTCATCCGCAGCCAACTCTACGCAGATACTCCTCCGCAGCCAACTCTACACAGATACTCCTCCGCAGCCAACTCTACGCAGATACTCCTCCGCAGCCAACTCTACACAGATACTCCTCCGCAGCCAACTCTACGCAGATACTCCTCCGCAGCCAACTCTACGCAGATACTCCTCCGCAGCCAACTCTACGCAGATACTCCTCCACAGCCAACTCTACGCAGATACTCCTCCGCAGCCAATTCTACGCAGATACTCCTCCACGGCCAACTCTACACAGATACTCCTCCTCAGCCAACTCTACGCAGATACTCCTCCGCAGCCAACTCTACGCAGATACTCCTCCGCAGCCTATTCTACGCAGATACTCCTCCGCAGCCAACTCTACACAGATACTCCTACACAGCCAACTCTACACAGATACTTCTCCGCAGCCAACTCAGCGCAGATACTCCTCCGCAGCCAACTCTACACAGATACTCCTCCGCAGCCAACTCTACACAGATACTCCTCCGCAGCCAACTCAACGCAGATACTCCTCCGCAGCCAACTCTACACAGATAACCCTCCGCAGCCAACTCTACACACTCACTCCTCCGCAGCCAACTCTACACAGATACTTCTCCGCAGCCAACTCTACACAGATACTCCTCCACAGCCAACTCTACACAGATACTCCTCCGCAGCCAACTCTACACAGATACTCCTCCGCAGCCAACTCTACGCAGACACTCCTCCGCAGCCAACTCAGCGCAGATAGTCCTCCGCAGCAAACTCTACACAGATAACCCTCCGCAGCCAACTCTACACACTCACTCCTCCGCAGCCAACTCTACAGAGATACTCCTCCGCAGCCAACTCTACACAGATACTCCTCCACAGCCAACTCTACACAGATAACCCTCCACAGCCAACTCTACACAGATAACCCTCCGCAGCCAACTCTACACACTCACTCCTCCGCAGCCAACTCTACACAGATACTCCTCCGCAGCCAACTCTACGCAGATACTCCTCCGCAGCCAACTCTACGCAGATACTCCTCCGCAGCCAACTCAGCACAGATCCTCCTCCGCAGCCAACTCTACACAGATACTTCTCCGCAGCCAACTCTACGCAGATACTCCTCCGCAGCCAACTCTACGCAGATACTCCTCCGCAGCCAACTCAGTGCAGATACTCCTCCGCAGCCAACTCTACACAGATAATCCTCCGCAGCCAACTCTACGCAGATACTCCTCCACAGCCAACTCTACACACTCACTCCTCCGCAGCCAACTCTACGCAGATACTCCTCCACAGCCAACTCTACGCAGCTACTCCTCCGCAGCCAACTCTACACAGATACTCCTCCGCAGCCAACTCTACACAGATACTCCTCCGCAGCCAACTCTACGCAGATACTCCTCCGCAGCCAACTCTACGCAGATACTCCTCCACAGCCAACTCTACACACTCACTCCTCCGCAGCCAACTCTACGCAGATACTTCTCCGCAGCCTACTCTACGCAGCTACTCCTCCGCAGCCAACTCTACACAGATACTCCTCCGCAGCCAACTCTACGCAGATACTCCTCCACAGCCAACTCTACACACTCACTCCTCCGCAGCCAACTCTACGCAGATACTCCTCCGCAGCCAACTCTACACAGATACTCCTCCAAAGCCAACTCTACACACTCACTCCTCCGCAGCCAATTCAACGCAGATACTCCTCCACAGCCAACTCTACACAGATACTCCTCCACAGCCAACTCTACGCAGATACTCCACCGCAGCCAACTCTACGCAGATACTCCACCACAGCAAACTCTACGCAGATACTCCACCGCAGTCAACTCTATGCAGATACTCCCCCGCAGCCAACTCTACGCAGATACTCCACCGCAGCAACTCTACGCAGATACTCCACCGCAGCAAACTCTACACAGCCACTCCTCTGCAGCCAACTCTACACAGATACTCCTCCGCAGCCAACTCTACACAGCCACTCCTCTGCAGCCAACTCTATGCAGATACTCCTCCACAGCCAACTCTATACAGATACTCCTCCACAGCCAACTCTACACAGATACTCCTCCGCAGCCAACTCTACGCAGATACTCCACCGCAGCCAACTCTACGCAGATACTCCACCGCAGCCAACTCTACACAAATACTCCTCCACAGCCAACTCTACGCAGATACTCCTCCGCAGCCAACTCTACGCAGATACTGCACTGCAGCCAACTCTACACAGATACTCCTCCACAGCCAACTCTATACACTCACTCCTCTGCAGCCAACTCTACACAGATACTCCTCCACAGCCAACTCTATGCAGATACTCCTCCACAGCCAACTCTACACACTCACTCCTCCGCAGCCAACTCTACACAGATACTCCTCCACAGCCAACTCTACACTCACTCCTCCGCAGCCAACTCTACACAGATACTCCTCCGCAGCCAACTCTACACAAATACTCCACCACAGCCAACTCTACACTCACTCCTCCGCAGCCAACTCTACACAGATACTCATCCGCAGCCAACTCTACGCAAATACTCCTCCACAGCCACCTCTACACACTCACTCCTCCGCAGCCAACTCTACACAGATACTCCTCCACAGCCAACTCTACACACTCACTCCTCCGCAGCCAACTCTACACAAATACTCCTCCACAGCCAACTCTACACAGATACTCCTCCGCAGCAAACTCTACACAGATACTCCTACACAGCCAACTCTACACAGATACTCCTCCACAGCCAACTCTACACAGATACTCCTCTGTGCAGATACTCCTCCACAGCCAACTCTACACAGATACTCCTCCACAGCCAACTCTACACAGATACTCCTCCGCAGCCAACTCTACGCAGATACTCCACCGCAGCCAACTCTACACAAATACTCCACCGCATCAAACTCTAGGCAGATACTGCACCGCAGCCAACTCTACACAGATACTCCTCCACAGCCAACTCTATACACTCACTCCTCTGCAGCCAACTCTACACAGATACTCCTCCACAGCCAACTCTATGCAGATCCTCCTCCACAGCCAACTTTACACACTCACTCCTCCGCAGCCAACTCTACACAGATACTCCTCCACAGCCAACTCTACACTCACTCCTCCGCAGCCAACTCTACACAGATACTCCTCCGCAGCCAACTCTACACAAATATTCCTCCACAGCCAACTCTACACTCACTCCTCCGCAGCCAACTCTACACAGATACTCCTCCGCAGCCAACTCTACGCAAATACTCCTCCACAGCCAACTCTACACACTCACTCCTGCGCAGCCAACTCTACACAGATACTCCTCCACAGCCAACTCTACACACTCACTCCTCCGCAGCCAACTCTACACAAATACTCCTCCACAGCCAACTCTACACAGATACTCCTCCGCAGCAAACTCTACACAGATACTCCTACACAGCCAACTCTACACAGATACTCCTCCGCAGCCAACTCTACACACTCACTCCTCCGCAGCCACCTCTACGCAGATACTCCTCCGCAGCCAACTCAGCGCAGATACTCCTCCACAGCAAACTCAGCGCAGATACTCCTCTGCAACCAACTCTACACAGATACTCCTCGGCAGCCAATTCTACGCAGATACTCCTCCGCAGCCAATTCTACACTGATACTCCTCCATAGCCAACTCTATGCAGATACTCCTCCACAGCCATCACTACACAGATACTCCTCCGCAGCCAACTCTACACAGATACTCCTCCACAGCCAACTCTACACACTCACTCCTCAGCAGCCAATTCTACACAGAAACTCCTCCACAGCCAACTCTACGCAAATACTCCTCCACAGCCAACTCTACACACTCACTCCTCCGCAGCCAACTCTACACAGATTCTCCTCCACAGCCAACTCTACACAGATACTCCTCCGCAGCAAACTCTACACAGATACTCCTCCGCAGCCAACTCTACACACTCACTCCTCCGCAGCCAACTCTACGCAGATACTCCTCCGCAGCCAACTCAGCGCAGATATTCCTCGGCAGCCAACTCAGCGCAGATACTCCTCTGCAACCAACTCTACGCAGATACTCCTCGGCAGCCAATTCTATGCAGATACTCCTCCACAGCCAATTCTACGCTGATACTCCTCCATAGCCAACTCTATGCAGATACTCCTCCGCAGCCATCACTACACAGATACTCCTCCGCAGCCAACTCTACACAGATACTCCTCCGCAGCCAACTCAGCGCAGATACTCCTCCGCAGCCAACTCAGCGCAGATACTCCTCCGCAGCCAACTCTACACAGATACTCCTCCGCAGCCAACTCTACGCAGATACTCCTCCGCAGCCAACTCTACACAGATACTCCTCCGCAGCCAACTCTACGCAGATACTCCTCCGCAGCCAACTCTACACAGATACTCCTCCGCAGCCAACTCTACGCAGATACTCCTCCGCAGCCAACTCTACGCAGATACTCCTCCACAGCCAACTCTACGCAGATACTCCTCCACAGCCAACTCTACGCAGATACTCCTCCGCAGCCAACTCTATGCAGATACTCCTCCGCAACCAACTCTACACAGATACTCCTCCTCAGCCAACTCTACGTAGATACTCCTCCGCAGCCAACTCTACGCAGATACTCCTCCGCAGCCAACTCTACGCAGATACTCCTCCGCAGCCAACTCTACACAGATACTCCTCCACAGCCAACTCTACACAGATACTTCTCCGCAGCCAACTCAGCGCAGATACTCCTCCGCAGCCAACTCTACACAGATACTCCTCCGCAGCCAACTCTACACAGATACTCCTCCGCAGCCAACTCTACGCAGATACTCCTCCGCAGCCAACTCTACACAGATAACCCTCCGCAGCCAACTCTACACACTCACTCCTCCGCAGCCAACTCTACACAGATACTTCTCCGCAGCCAACTCTACACAGATACTCCTCCACAGCCAACTCTACACAGATACTCCTCCGCAGCCAACTCTACACAGATACTCCTCCGCAGCCAACTCTACGCAGACACTCCTCCGCAGCCAACTCAGCGCAGATAGTCCTCCGCAGCAAACTCTACACAGATAACCCTCCGCAGCAAACTCTACACACTCACTCCTCCACTGCCAACTCTACACAGATACTCCTCCGCAGCCAACTCTACACAGATACTCCTCCACAGCCAACTCTACACAGATAACCCTCCACAGCCAACTCTACACAGATAACCCTCCGCAGCCAACTCTACACACTCACTCCTCCGCAGCCAACTCTACACAGATACTCCTCCGCAGCCAACTCTACGCAGATACTCCTCCGCAGCCAACTCTACGCAGATACTCCTCCGCAGCCAACTCAGCACAGATCCTCCTCCGCAGCCAACTCTACACAGATACTTCTCCGCAGCCAACTCTACGCAGATACTCCTCCGCAGCCAACTCTACGCAGATACTCCTCCGCAGCCAACTCAGTGCAGATACTCCTCTGCAGCCAACTCTACACAGATACTCCTCCGCAGCCAACTCTACGCAGATACTCCTCCACAGCCAACTCTACACACTCACTCCTCCGCAGCCAACTCTACGCAGATACTCCTCCACAGCCAACTCTACGCAGCTACTCCTCCGCAGCCAACTCTACACAGATACTCCTCCGCAGCCAACTCTACACAGATACTCCTCCGCAGCCAACTCTACGCAGATACTCCTCCGCAGCCAACTCTACGCAGATACTCCTCCACAGCCAACTCTACACACTCACTCCTCCGCAGCCAACTCTACGCAGATACTCCTCCGCAGCCTACTCTACGCAGCTACTCCTCCGCAGCCAACTCTACACAGATACTCCTCCGCAGCCAACTCTACGCAGATACTCCTCCACAGCCAACTCTACACACTCACTCCTCCGCAGCCAACTCTACGCAGATACTCCTCCGCAGCCAACTCTACACAGATACTCCTCCAAAGCCAACTCTACACACTCACTCCTCCGCAGCCAATTCAACGCAGATACTCCTCCACAGCCAACTCTACACAGATACTCCTCCACAGCCAACTCTACGCAGATACTCCAATGCAGCCAACTCTACGCAGATACTCCACCGCAGCAAACTCTACGCAGATACTCCACCGCAGTCAACTCTATGCAGATACTCCCCCGCAGCCAACTCTACGCAGATACTCCACCGCAGCAACTCTACGCAGATACTCCACCGCAGCAAACTCTACACAGCCACTCCTCTGCAGCCAACTCTACACAGATACTCCTCCGCAGCCAACTCTACACAGCCACTCCTCTGCAGCCAACTCTATGCAGATACTCCTCCACAGCCAACTCTACACAGATACTCCTCCACAGCCAACTCTACACAGATACTCCTCCGCAGCCAACTCTACGCAGATACTCCACCGCAGCCAACTCTACGCAGATACTCCACCGCAGCCAACTCTATGCAGATACTCCACCGCAGCAAACTATACACAGCCACTCCTCTGCAGCCAACTCTACGCAGATACTCCTCCCTAGCCAACTCTACACAGATATTCCACCACAGCCAACTCTACACAGATATTCCTCCACAGCCAACTCTACACACTCACTCCTCCACAGCCAACTCTACGCAGATACTCCTCCGCAGCCAACTCTACACACTCACTCCTCCGCAGCCAACTCTACACACTCACTCCTCCGCAGCCAATTCAACGCAGATACTCCTCCACAGCCAACTCTATGCAGATACTCCTCCACAGCCAACTCTACACAGATACTCCTCCACAGCCAACTCTACACAGATACTCATCCGCAGCCAACTCTATGCAGATACTCCACCGCAGCCAACTCTACACAAATACTCCTCCACAGCCAACTCTACGCAGATACTCCTCCGCAGCCAACTCTACGCAGATACTCCACCGCATCAAACTCTACGCAGATACTGCACTGCAGCCAACTCTACACAGATACTCCTCCACAGCCAACTCTATACACTCACTCCTCTGCAGCCAACTCTACACAGATACTCCTCCACAGCCAACTCTACACAGATACTCCTCCGCAGCCAACTCTACACAAATACTCCTCCACAGCCAACTCTACACTCACTCCTCCGCAGCCAACTCTACACAGATACTCATCCGCAGCCAACTCTACGCAAATACTCCTCCACAGCCACCTCTACACACTCACTCCTCGGCAGCCAACTCTACACAGATACTCCTCCACAGCCAACTCTACACACTCACTCCTCCGCAGCCAACTCTACACAAATACTCCTCCACAGCCAACTCTACACAGATACTCCTCCGCAGCAAACTCTACACAGATACTCCTACACAGCCAACTCTACACAGATACTCCTCCACAGCCAACTCTACACACTCACTCCTCCTCAGCCAATTCAACGCAGATACTCCTCCACAGCCAACTTTATGCAGATACTCCTCCACAGCCAACTCTACACAGATACTCCTCCACAGCCAACTCTACACAGATACTCCTCCGCAGCCAACTCTACGCAGATACTCCACCGCAGCCAACTCTACACAAATACTCCACCGCATCAAACTCTACGCAGATACTGCACCGCAGCCAACTCTACACAGATACTCCTCCACAGCCAACTCTATACACTCACTCCTCTGCAGCCAACTCTACACAGATACTCCTCCACAGCCAACTCTATGCAGATACTCCTCCACAGCCAACTTTACACACTCACTCCTCCGCAGCCAACACTACACAGATACTCCTCCACAGCCAACTCTACACTCACTCTTCCGCAGCCAACTCTACACAGATACTCCTCCGCAGCCAACTCTACACAAATATTTCTCCACAGCCAACTCTACACTCACTCCTCCGCAGCCAACTCTACACAGATACTCCTCCGCAGCCAACTCTACGCAAATACTCCTCCACAGCCAACTCTACACACTCACTCCTGCGCAGCCAACTTTACACAGATACTCCTCCACAGCCAACTCTACACACTCACTCCTCCGCAGCCAACTCTACACAAATACTCCTCCACAGCCAACTCTACACAGATACTCCTCCGCAGCAAACTCTACACAGATACTCCTACACAGCCAACTCTACACAGATACTCCTCCGCAGCCAACTCTACACACACACTCCTCCGCAGCCACCTCTACGCAGATACTCCTCCGCAGCCAACTCAGCGCAGATACTCCTCCACAGCCAACTCAGCGCAGATACTCCTCTGCAACCAACTCTACACAGATACTCCTCGGCAGCCAATTCTACGCAGATACTCCTCCGCAGCCAATTCTACACTGATACTCCTCCATAGCCAACTCTATGCAGATACTCCTCCGCAGCCATCACTACACAGATACTCCTCCGCAGCCAACTCTACACAGATACTCCTCCACAGCCAACTCTACACACTCACTCCTCCGCAGCCAATTCTACACAGAAACTCCTCCACAGCCAACTCTACGCAAATACTCCTCCACAGCCAACTCTACACACTCACTCCTCCGCAGCCAACTCTACACAGATTCTCCTCCACAGCCAACTCTACACAGATACTCCTCCGCAGCAAACTCTACACAGATACTCCTCCGCAGCCAACTCTACACACTCACTCCTCCGCAGCCAACTCTACGCAGATACTCCTCCGCAGCCAACTCAGCGCAGATATTCCTCGGCAGCCAACTCAGCGCAGATACTCCTCTGCAACCAACTCTACGCAGATACTCCTCGGCAGCCAATTCTATGCAGATACTCCTCCACAGCCAATTCTACGCTGATACTCCTCCATAGCCAACTCTATGCAGATACTCCTCCGCAGCCATCACTACACAGATACTCCTCCGCAGCCAACTCTACACAGATACTCCTCCACAGCCAACTCTACACACTCACTCCTCCGCAGCCAACTCTACACAGATACTCCTCCACAGCCAACTCTACGCAAATACTCCTCCACAGCCAACTCTACACACTCACTCCTCCGCAGCCAACTCTACACAGATTCTCCTCCACAGCCAACTCTACACAGATACTCCTCCACAGCCAACTCTACGCAGATACTCCTCAACAGCCAACTTTACACAGATACTCCTCCGCAGCAAACTCTACACAGATCCTCCTCCGCAGCCAACTCTACACAGATACTCCTCTGCAGCCAACTCTACGCAGATACTCCACCGCAGCCAACTCTACGCAGATACTCCACCGCAGCCAACTCTACGCAGATACTCCACCGCAGCCAACTCTATGCAGATACTCCACCGCAGCCAACTCTATGCAGATAATCCACCACAGCCAACTCTACACAGATACTCCTCCACAGCGAACTCTGCACAGCCACTCCTCCGCAGCCAACTCTACACAGATACTTCTCCGCAGCCAACTCTACACAGATACTCCTCCACAGCCAACTCTACACAGATACTCCTCCGCAGCCAACTCTACACAGATACTCCTCCGCAGCCAACTCTACGCAGACACTCCTCCGCAGCCAACTCAGCGCAGATAGTCCTCCGCAGCAAACTCTACACAGATAACCCTCCGCAGCAAACTCTACACACTCACTCCTCCACTGCCAACTCTACACAGATACTCCTCCGCAGCCAACTCTACACAGATACTCCTCCACAGCCAACTCTACACAGATAACCCTCCACAGCCAACTCTACACAGATAACCCTCCGCAGCCAACTCTACACACTCACTCCTCCGCAGCCAACTCTACACAGATACTCCTCCGCAGCCAACTCTACGCAGATACTCCTCCGCAGCCAACTCTACGCAGATACTCCTCCGCAGCCAACTCAGCACAGATCCTCCTCCGCAGCCAACTCTACACAGATACTTCTCCGCAGCCAACTCTACGCAGATACTCCTCCGCAGCCAACTCTACGCAGATACTCCTCCGCAGCCAACTCAGTGCAGATACTCCTCTGCAGCCAACTCTACACAGATACTCCTCCGCAGCCAACTCTACGCAGATACTCCTCCACAGCCAACTCTACACACTCACTCCTCCGCAGCCAACTCTACGCAGATACTCCTCCACAGCCAACTCTACGCAGCTACTCCTCCGCAGCCAACTCTACACAGATACTCCTCCGCAGCCAACTCTACACAGATACTCCTCCGCAGCCAACTCTACGCAGATACTCCTCCGCAGCCAACTCTACGCAGATACTCCTCCACAGCCAACTCTACACACTCACTCCTCCGCAGCCAACTCTACGCAGATACTCCTCCGCAGCCTACTCTACGCAGCTACTCCTCCGCAGCCAACTCTACACAGATACTCCTCCGCAGCCAACTCTACGCAGATACTCCTCCACAGCCAACTCTACACACTCACTCCTCCGCAGCCAACTCTACGCAGATACTCCTCCGCAGCCAACTCTACACAGATACTCCTCCAAAGCCAACTCTACACACTCACTCCTCCGCAGCCAATTCAACGCAGATACTCCTCCACAGCCAACTCTACACAGATACTCCTCCACAGCCAACTCTACGCAGATACTCCAATGCAGCCAACTCTACGCAGATACTCCACCGCAGCAAACTCTACGCAGATACTCCACCGCAGTCAACTCTATGCAGATACTCCCCCGCAGCCAACTCTACGCAGATACTCCACCGCAGCAACTCTACGCAGATACTCCACCGCAGCAAACTCTACACAGCCACTCCTCTGCAGCCAACTCTACACAGATACTCCTCCGCAGCCAACTCTACACAGCCACTCCTCTGCAGCCAACTCTATGCAGATACTCCTCCACAGCCAACTCTACACAGATACTCCTCCGCAGCCAACTCTACGCAGATACTCCACCGCAGCCAACTCTACGCAGATACTCCACCGCAGCCAACTCTATGCAGATACTCCACCGCAGCAAACTATACACAGCCACTCCTCTGCAGCCAACTCTACGCAGATACTCCTCCCTAGCCAACTCTACACAGATATTCCACCACAGCCAACTCTACACAGATATTCCTCCACAGCCAACTCTACACACTCACTCCTCCACAGCCAACTCTACGCAGATACTCCTCCGCAGCCAACTCTACACACTCACTCCTCCGCAGCCAACTCTACACACTCACTCCTCCGCAGCCAATTCAACGCAGATACTCCTCCACAGCCAACTCTATGCAGATACTCCTCCACAGCCAACTCTACACAGATACTCCTCCACAGCCAACTCTACACAGATACTCATCCGCAGCCAACTCTATGCAGATACTCCACCGCAGCCAACTCTACACAAATACTCCTCCACAGCCAACTCTACGCAGATACTCCTCCGCAGCCAACTCTACGCAGATACTCCACCGCATCAAACTCTACGCAGATACTGCACTGCAGCCAACTCTACACAGATACTCCTCCACAGCCAACTCTATACACTCACTCCTCTGCAGCCAACTCTACACAGATACTCCTCCACAGCCAACTCTACACAGATACTCCTCCGCAGCCAACTCTACACAAATACTCCTCCACAGCCAACTCTACACTCACTCCTCCGCAGCCAACTCTACACAGATACTCATCCGCAGCCAACTCTACGCAAATACTCCTCCACAGCCACCTCTACACACTCACTCCTCGGCAGCCAACTCTACACAGATACTCCTCCACAGCCAACTCTACACACTCACTCCTCCGCAGCCAACTCTACACAAATACTCCTCCACAGCCAACTCTACACAGATACTCCTCCGCAGCAAACTCTACACAGATACTCCTACACAGCCAACTCTACACAGATACTCCTCCACAGCCAACTCTACACACTCACTCCTCCTCAGCCAATTCAACGCAGATACTCCTCCACAGCCAACTTTATGCAGATACTCCTCCACAGCCAACTCTACACAGATACTCCTCCACAGCCAACTCTACACAGATACTCCTCCGCAGCCAACTCTACGCAGATACTCCACCGCAGCCAACTCTACACAAATACTCCACCGCATCAAACTCTACGCAGATACTGCACCGCAGCCAACTCTACACAGATACTCCTCCACAGCCAACTCTATACACTCACTCCTCTGCAGCCAACTCTACACAGATACTCCTCCACAGCCAACTCTATGCAGATACTCCTCCACAGCCAACTTTACACACTCACTCCTCCGCAGCCAACACTACACAGATACTCCTCCACAGCCAACTCTACACTCACTCTTCCGCAGCCAACTCTACACAGATACTCCTCCGCAGCCAACTCTACACAAATATTTCTCCACAGCCAACTCTACACTCACTCCTCCGCAGCCAACTCTACACAGATACTCCTCCGCAGCCAACTCTACGCAAATACTCCTCCACAGCCAACTCTACACACTCACTCCTGCGCAGCCAACTTTACACAGATACTCCTCCACAGCCAACTCTACACACTCACTCCTCCGCAGCCAACTCTACACAAATACTCCTCCACAGCCAACTCTACACAGATACTCCTCCGCAGCAAACTCTACACAGATACTCCTACACAGCCAACTCTACACAGATACTCCTCCGCAGCCAACTCTACACACACACTCCTCCGCAGCCACCTCTACGCAGATACTCCTCCGCAGCCAACTCAGCGCAGATACTCCTCCACAGCCAACTCAGCGCAGATACTCCTCTGCAACCAACTCTACACAGATACTCCTCGGCAGCCAATTCTACGCAGATACTCCTCCGCAGCCAATTCTACACTGATACTCCTCCATAGCCAACTCTATGCAGATACTCCTCCGCAGCCATCACTACACAGATACTCCTCCGCAGCCAACTCTACACAGATACTCCTCCACAGCCAACTCTACACACTCACTCCTCCGCAGCCAATTCTACACAGAAACTCCTCCACAGCCAACTCTACGCAAATACTCCTCCACAGCCAACTCTACACACTCACTCCTCCGCAGCCAACTCTACACAGATTCTCCTCCACAGCCAACTCTACACAGATACTCCTCCGCAGCAAACTCTACACAGATACTCCTCCGCAGCCAACTCTACACACTCACTCCTCCGCAGCCAACTCTACGCAGATACTCCTCCGCAGCCAACTCAGCGCAGATATTCCTCGGCAGCCAACTCAGCGCAGATACTCCTCTGCAACCAACTCTACGCAGATAC
The DNA here is from genome assembly GCF_040206685.1 of Ascaphus truei. Classification (NCBI taxonomy): domain Eukaryota; kingdom Metazoa; phylum Chordata; class Amphibia; order Anura; family Ascaphidae; genus Ascaphus; species Ascaphus truei. The sequence goes on from NC_134488.1 coordinate 27,286,618, forward strand.
TCCTCGGCAGCCAATTCTATGCAGATACTCCTCCACAGCCAATTCTACGCTGATACTCCTCCATAGCCAACTCTATGCAGATACTCCTCCGCAGCCATCACTACACAGATACTCCTCCGCAGCCAACTCTACACAGATACTCCTCCACAGCCAACTCTACACACTCACTCCTCCGCAGCCAACTCTACACAGATACTCCTCCACAGCCAACTCTACGCAAATACTCCTCCACAGCCAACTCTACACACTCACTCCTCCGCAGCCAACTCTACACAGATTCTCCTCCACAGCCAACTCTACACAGATACTCCTCCACAGCCAACTCTACGCAGATACTCCTCAACAGCCAACTTTACACAGATACTCCTCCGCAGCAAACTCTACACAGATCCTCCTCCGCAGCCAACTCTACACAGATACTCCTCTGCAGCCAACTCTACGCAGATACTCCACCGCAGCCAACTCTACGCAGATACTCCACCGCAGCCAACTCTACGCAGATACTCCACCGCAGCCAACTCTATGCAGATACTCCACCGCAGCCAACTCTATGCAGATAATCCACCACAGCCAACTCTACACAGATACTCCTCCACAGCGAACTCTGCACAGCCACTCCTCCGCAGCCAACTCTACACAGATACTCCTCCCCAGCCAACTGTACACAGATATTCCTCCACAGCCAACTCTACACAGATATTCCTCCACAGCCAACTCTACACACTCACTCCTCCGCAGCCAACTCCACGCAGATACTCCTCTGCAGCCAACTCTACACAGATACTCCTCCACAGCCAACTCTACACACTCACTCCTCTGCAGCCAATTAAACGCAGATACTCCTCCACAGCCAACTCTATGCAGATACTCCTCCACAGCCAACTCTACACAGATACTCCTCCACAGCCAACTCTACACAGATTGTCCTCCGCGGCCAACTCTACGCAGATACTCCACCACAGCCAACTCTACACAGATACTCCACCGCAGCCAACTCTACGCAGATACTCCACCGCAGCCAACTCTACGCAGATACTCCACCGCAGCCAACTCTACGCAGATAATCCACCACAGCCAACTCTACACAGATACTCCTCCACAGCGAACTCTACACAGATATTCCTCCACAGCCAACTCTACACAGATATTCCTCCACAGCCAACTCTACACACTCACTCCTCCGCTGCCAACTCTATGCAGATACTCCTCCACAGCCAACTCTATACAGATACTCCTCCACAGCCAACTCTACACAGATTGTCCTCCGCGGCCAACTCTACGCAGATACTCCACCACAGCCAACTCTACACAGATACTCCTCCCCAGCCAACTAAACGCAGATACTCCTCCACAGCCAACTCTATGCAGATACTCCTCCACAGCCAACTCTACACAGATACTCCTCCACAGCCAACTCTACACAGATACTCCTCCGCAGCCAACTCTACGCAGATACTCCACCGCAGCCAACTCTACGCAGATACTCCACCGCTGCCAACTATACGCAGATACTCTACCGCAGCCAACTCTACGCAGATACTCCACCGCAGCCAACTCTACGCAGAAACTCCTCCCCAGCCAACTCAACGCAGATACTCCTCCACAGCCAACTCTATGCAGATACTCCTCCACCGCCAACTGTACACAGATACTCCTCCACAGCCAACTCTACACAGATACTCCTCCGCAGCCAACTCTACGCAGATACTCCACAGCAGCCAACTCTACGCAGATACTCCACCGCAGCCAACTCTACGCAGATACTCCACCGCAGCCAACTCTACGCAGATACTCCACCGCAGCCAACTCTATGCAGATAATCCACCACAGCCAACTCTACACAGATACTCCTCCACAGCGAACTCTACAGAGCCACTCTTCCGCAGCCAACTCTACGCAGATACTCCTCCCTAGCCAACTCTACACAGATATTCCACCACAGCCAACTCTACACAGATATTCCTCCACAGCCAACTCTACACACTCACTCCTCCACAGCCAACTCTACGCAGATACTCCTCCGCAGCCAACTCTACACACTCACTCCTCCGCAGCCAACTCTACACACTCACTCCTCCACAGCCAATTCAACGCAGATACTCCTCCACAGCCAACTCTATGCAGATACTCCTCCACAGCCAACTCTACACAGATACTCCTCCGCAGCCAACTCTACGCAGATACTCCACCGCAGCCAACTCTACGCAGATACTCCACTGCAGCCAACTCTACACAGATACTCCTCCACAGCCAACTCTACACACTCACTCCTCCGCAGCCAACTCTACACAGGTACTCCTCCACAGCCAACTCTACGCAGATACTCCTCCACAGCCAACTCTACACTCACTCCTCCGCAGCCAACTCTACACAGATACTCCTCCGCAGCCAACTCTACGCAAATACTCCTCCACAGCCAACTCTACACACTCACTCACTCCTCCGCAGCCAACTCTACACAGATACTCCTCCGCAGCCAACTCTACACAGATACTCCTCCGCAGCCATCTCTACGCAGATACTCCTCCGCAGCCAACTCTACACAGACACTCCTCCGCAGCCAACTCTACGCAGATACTCCTCCACAGCCAACTCTACGCAGATACTCCTCCACAGCCAACTCTACACACTCACTCCTCCGCAGCCAACTCTACACAGATACTCCTCCACAGCAAACTCTACACAGATACTCTTCCACAGCCAACTCTACACAGATACTCATCCGCAGCAAACTCTACACAGATACTCCTCCACAGCCAACTCTACACACTCACTCCTCCGCAGCCAACTCTACACAGATACTCCTCCACAGCAAACTCTACACAGATACTCTTCCACAGCCAACTCTACACAGATACTCATCCGCAGCAAACTCTACACAGATACTCCTCCGCAGCCAACTCTACACAGATACTCCTCCACAGCCAACTGTACACAGATACTCCTCCACAGCCAACTCTACACACTCACTCCTCCGCAGCCAACTCAATGCAGATACTCCTCCACAGCCAACTCTACACAGATACTCCTCCGCAGCCAACTCTACACAGATACTCCTCCACAGCCAACTCTACACAGATACTCCTCCACAGCCAACTCTACACAGATACTCCTCCGCAGCCAACTCTACACAGATACTCCTCCGCAGACAACTCTACGCAGATACTCCTCCGCAGACAACTCTACACAGATACTCCTCCGCAGCCATCACTACACAGATACTCCTCCGCAGACAACTCTACACAGATACTCCTCCGCAGACAACTCTACACAGATACTCCTCCGCAGCCATCACTACACAGATACTCCTCCGCAGACAACTCTACACAGATACTCCTCCGCAGACAACTCTACGCAGATACTCCTCCGCAGACAACTCTACACAGATACTCCTCCGCAGACAACTCTACGCAGATACTCCTCCGCAGCCAACTCTACACAGATACTCCTCCGCAGACAACTCTACGCAGATACTCCTCCGCAGCCAACTCTACACAGATACTCCTCCGCAGCCAACTCTACACAGATACTCCTCCGCAGACAACTCTACACAGATACTCCTTCGCAGACAACTCTACACAGATACTCCTCCGCAGCCAACTCTACACAGATACTCCTCCGCAGCCAACTCTACACAGATACTCCTCCGCAGACAACTCTACACAGATACTCCTCCGCAGACAACTCTACGCAGAAACTCCTCCGCAGCCAACTCTACACAGATACTCCTCCGCAGCCAACTCTACACAGATACTCCTCCGCAGCCAACTCTACGCAGATACTCCTCCGCAGCCAACTCTACACAGATACTCCTCCGCAGCCAATTCTACACAGATACTCCTCCGCAGCCAACTCTACACAGATACTCCTCCGCAGCCAACTCTACACAGATACTCCTCCGCAGCCAACTCTACGCAGATACTCCTCCGCAGCCAACTAAGTGCAGATACTCCTCCGCAGCCAACTAAGCGCAGATACTCCTCCGCAGCCAACTCTACGCAGATACTCTTCCGCAGCCAACTCTAAGCAAATACTCCTCCGCAGACAACTCTACACAGATACTCCTCCACAGACAACTCTACGCAGATACTCCTCCGCAGCCAACTCTACGCAGATACTCCTCCGCAGCCAACTCTACACAGATACTCCTCCGCAGCCAACTCTACACAGATACTCCTCCGCAGCCAACTCTACGCAGATACTCCTCCGCAGCCAACTCTACGCAGATACTCCTCCGCAGCCAACTAAGCGCAGATACTCCTCCGCAGCCAACTCTACACAGATACTCCTCCGCAGCCAACTCAGCGCAGATACTCCTCCGCAGCCAACTCTATGCAGATACTCCTCCGTAGCCAACTAAGCGCAGATACTCCTCCGCAGCCAACTCTACGCAGATACTCCTCCGCAGCCAACTCTACACAGATACTCCTCCGCAGCCAACTCTACACAGATACTCCTCCGCAGCCAACTCAGCGCAGATACTCCTACGCAGCCAACTCTACACAGATACTCCTCCGCAGCCAACTCAGCGCAGATACTTCTCCGCAGCCAACTCTACACAGATACTCCTCCGCAGCCAACTCAGCGCAGATACTTCTCCGCAGCCAACTCAGCGCAGATACTCCTCCGCAGCCAACTCAGCGCAGATACTCCTCCGCAGCCAACTCTACACAGATACTCCTCTGCAGCCAACTCAGCGCAGATACTCCTCCGCAGCCAACTCTACACAGATACTCCTCCGCAGCCAACTCAGCGCAGATACTCCTCCGCAGCCAACTCAGCGCAGATACTCCTCCGCAGCCAACTCTACACAGATACTCCTCCGCAGCCAACTCTACGCAGATACTCCTCCGCAGCCAACTCTACACAGATACTCCTCCGTAGCCAACTCTACGCAGATACTCCTCCGCAGCCAACTCTACACAGATACTCCTCCGCAGCCAACTCTACGCAGATACTCCTCCGCAGCCAACTCTACGCAGATACTCCTCCACAGCCAACTCTACGCAGATACTCCTCCACAGCCAACTCTACGCAGATACTCCTCCGCAGCAAACTCTACGCAGATACTCCTCCGCAGCCAACTCTACACAGATACTCCTCCGCAGCCAACTCTACGCAGATACTCCTCCGCAGCCAACTCTACGCAGATACTCCTCCGCAGCCAACTCTACGCAGATACTCCTCCGCAGCCAACTCTACACAGATACTCCTCCACAGCCAATTCTACACAGATACTTCTCCGCAGCCAACTCAGCGCAGATACTCCTCCGCAGCCAACTCTACACAGATACTCCTCCGCAGCCAACTCTACACAGATACTCCTCCACAGCCAACTCTACACAGATACTTCTCCGCAGCCAACTCAGCGCAGATACTCCTCCGCAGCCAACTCTACACAGATACTCCTCCGCAGCCAACTCTACACAGATACTCCTCCGCAGACAACTCTACACAGATACTCCTCCACAGACAACTCTACGCAGATACTCCTCCGCAGCCAACTCTACGCAGATACTCCTCCGCAGCCAACTCTACACAGATACTCCTCCGCAGCCAACTCTACACAGATACTCCTCCGCAGCCAACTCTACGCAGATACTCCTCCGCAGCCAACTCTACGCAGATACTCCTCCGCAGCCAACTAAGCGCAGATACTCCTCCGCAGCCAACTCTACACAGATACTCCTCCGCAGCCAACTCAGCGCAGATTCTCCTCCGCAGCCAACTCTATGCAGATACTCCTCCGTAGCCAACTAAGCGCAGATACTCCTCCGCAGCCAACTCTACACAGATACTCCTCCGCAGCCAACTCTACGCAGATACTCCTCCGCAGCCAACTCTACACAGATACTCCTCCGCAGCCAACTCTACACAGATACTCCTCCGCAGCCAACTCAGCGCAGATACTCCTACGCAGCCAACTCTACACAGATACTCCTCCGCAGCCAACTCAGCGCAGATACTTCTCCGCAGCCAACTCTACACAGATACTCCTCCGCAGCCAACTCAGCGCAGATACTTCTCCGCAGCCAACTCAGCGCAGATACTCCTCCGCAGCCAACTCAGCGCAGATACTCCTCCGCAGCCAACTCTACACAGATACTCCTCCGCAGCCAACTCAGCGCAGATACTCCTCCGCAGCCAACTCTACACAGATACTCCTCCGCAGCCAACTCAGCGCAGATACTCCTCCGCAGCCAACTCAGCGCAGATACTCCTCCGCAGCCAACTCTACACAGATACTCCTCCGCAGCCAACTCTACGCAGATACTCCTCCGCAGCCAACTCTACACAGATACTCCTCCGCAGCCAACTCTACGCAGATACTCCTCCGCAGCCAACTCTACACAGATACTCCTCCGCAGCCAACTCTACGCAGATACTCCTCCGCAGCCAACTCTACGCAGATACTCCTCCACAGCCAACTCTACGCAGATACTCCTCCACAGCCAACTCTACGCAGATACTCCTCCGCAGCCAACTCTACGCAGATACTCCTCCGCAGCCAACTCTACACAGATACTCCTCCGCAGCCAACTCTACGCAGATACTCCTCCGCAGCCAACTCTACGCAGATACTCCTCCGCAGCCAACTCTACGCAGATACTCCTCCGCAGCCAACTCTACACAGATACTCCTCCACAGCCAACTCTACACAGATACTTCTCCGCAGCCAACTCAGCGCAGATACTCCTCCGCAGCCAACTCAACACAGATACTCCTCCGCAGCCAACTCTACACAGATACTCCTCCGCAGCCAACTCTACGCAGATACTCCTCCGCAGCCAATTCTACACAGATAACCCTCCGCAGCCAACTCTACACACTCACTCCTCCGCAGCCAACTCTACACAGATACTTCTCCGCAGCCAACTCTACACAGATACTCCTCCACAGCCAACTCTACACAGATACTCCTCCGCAGCCAACTCTACACAGATACTCCTCCGCAGCCAACTCTACGCAGACACTCCTCCGCAGCCAACTCAGCGCAGATAGTCCTCCGCAGCAAACTCTACACAGATAACCCTCCGCAGCCAACTCTACACACTCACTCCTCCGCAGCCAACTCTACACAGATACTCCTCCGCAGCCAACTCTACACAGATACTCCTCCACAGCCAACTCTACACAGATAACCCTCCACAGCCAACTCTACACAGATAACCCTCCGCAGCCAACTCTACACACTCACTCCTCCGCAGCCAACTCTACACAGATACTCCTCCGCAGCCAACTCTACGCAGATACTCCTCCGCAGCCAACTCTATGCAGATACTCCTCCGCAGCCAACTCAGCACAGATCCTCCTCCGCAGCCAACTCTACACAGATACTTCTCCGCAGCCAACTCTACGCAGATACTCCTCCGCAGCCAACTCTACGCAGATACTCCTCCGCAGCAAACTCAGTGCAGATACTCCTCCGCAACCAACTCTACACAGATACTCCTCCGCAGCCAACTCTACGCAGATACTCCTCCACAGCCAACTCTACACACTCACTCCTCCGCAGCCAACTCTACGCAGATACTCCTCCGCAGCCAACTCTACGCAGCTACTCCTCCGCAGCCAACTCTACACAGATACTCCTCCGCAGCCAACTCTACACAGATACTCCTCCGCAGCCAACTCTATGCAGATACTCCTCCGCAGCCAACTCTACGCAGATACTCCTCCACAGCCAACTCTACACACTCACTCCTCCGCAGCCAACTCTACGCAGATACTCCTCCGCAGCCTACTCTACGCAGCTACTCCTCCGCAGCCAACTCTACACAGATACTCCTCCGCAGCCAACTCTACGCAGATACTCCTCCACAGCCAACTCTACACACTCACTCCTCCGCAGCCAACTCTACGCAGATACTCCTCCGCTGCCAACTCTACACAGATACTCCTCCAAAGCCAACTCTACACACTCACTCCTCCGCAGCCAATTCAATGCAGATACTCCTCCACAGCCAACTCTACACAGATACTCCTCCACAGCCAACTCTACGCAGATACTCCACCGCAGCCAACTCTACGCAGATACTCCACCGCAGCAAACTCTACGCAGATACTCCACCGCAGTCAACTCTATGCAGATACTCCCCCGCAGCCAACTCTACGCAGATACTCCACCGCAGCAACTCTACGCAGATACTCCACCGCAGCAAACTCTACACAGCCACTCTTCTGCAGCCAACTCTACACAGATACTCCTCCGCAGCCAACTCTACACAGCCACTCCTCTGCAGCCAACTCTATGCAGATACTCCTCCACAGCCAACTCTACACAGATACTCCTCCACAGCCAACTCTACACAGATACTCCTCCGCAGCCAACTTTACGCAGATACTCCACCGCAGCCAACTCTACGCAGATACTCCACCGCAGCCAACTCTATGCAGATACTCCACCGCAGCAAACTCTACACAGCCACTCCTCTGCAGCCAACTCTACGCAGATACTCCTCCACAGCCAACTCTACACAGATATTCCTCCACAGCCAACTCTACACAATCACTCCTCCGCAGCCAACTCTACGCAGATACTCCTCCGCAGCCAACTCTACACAGATACTCCTCCATAGCCAACTCTACACACTCACTCCTCCGCAGCCAATTCAACGCAGATACTCCTCCACAGCCAACTCTATGCAGATACTCCTCCACAGCCAACTCTACACAGATACTCCTCCACAGCCAACTCTACACAGATACTCCTCCGCAGCCAACTCTACGCAGATACTCCACCGCAGCCAACTCTACACAAATACTCCTCCACAGCCAACTCTACGCAGATACTCCTCCGCAGCCAACTCTACGCAGATACTCCACCGCATCAAACTCTACGCAGATACTGCACTACAGCCAACTCTACACAAATACTCCTCCACAGCCAACTCTATGCAGATACTCCTCCACAGCCAACTCTACACACTCACTCCTCCGCAGCCAACTCTACACAGATACTCCTCCACAGCCAACTCTACACTCACTCCTCCGCAGCCAACTCTACACAGATACTCCTCCGCAGCCAACTCTACACAAATACTCCTCCACAGCCAACTCTACACTCACTCCTCCGCAGCCAACTCTACACAGATACTCCTCCACAGCCAACTCTACGCAAATACTCCTCCACAGCCACCTCTACACACTCACTCCTCCGCAGCCAACTCTACACAGATACTCCTCCACAGCCAACTCTACACACTCACTCCTCCGCAGCCAACTCTACACAAATACTCCTCCACAGCCAACTCTACACAGATACTCCTCCGCAGCAAACTCTACACAGATACTCCTACACAGCCAACTCTACACACTCACTCCTCCGCAGCCAATTCAACGCAGATACTCCTCCACAGCCAACTCTATGCAGATACTCCTCCACAGCCAACTCTACACAGATCCTCCTCCACAGCCAACTCTACACAGATACTCCTCCGCAGCCAACTCTACGCAGATACTCCACCGCAGCCAACTCTACACAAATACTCCACCGCATCAAACTCTACGCAGATACTGCACCGCAGCCAACTCTACACAGATACTCCTCCACAGCCAACTCTATGCAGATACTCCTCCACAGCCAACTTTACACACTCACTCCTCCGCAGCCAACTCTACACAGATACTCCTCCACAGCCAACTCTACACTCACTCCTCCGCAGCCAACTCTACACAGATACTCCTCCGCAGCCAACTCTACACAAATATTCCTCCACAGCCAACTCTACACTCACTCCTCCGCAGCCAACTCTACACAGATACTCCTCCGCAGCCAACTCTACGCAAATACTCCTCCACAGCCAACTCTACACACTCACTCCTCCGCAGCCAACTCTACACAGATACTCCTCCACAGCCAACTCTACACACTCACTCCTCCGCAGCCAACTCTACACAAATACTCCTCCACAGCCAACTCTACAGAGATACTCCTCCGCAGCAAACTCTACACAGATACTCCAACACAGCCAACTCTACACAGATACTCCTCCGCAGCCAACTCTACACACTCACTCCTCCGCAGCCAACTCTACACAGATTCTGCTCCACAGCCAACTGTACACAGATACTCCTCCGCAGCAAACTCTACACACTCACTCCTCCGCAGCCAACTCTACGCAGATACTCCTCCGCAGCCAACTCAGCGCAGATATTCCTCGGCAGCCAACTCAGCGCAGATACTCCTCTGCAACCAACTCTACGCAGATACTCCTCGGCAGCCAATTCTACGCAGATACTCCTCCACAGCCAATTCTACGCTGATACTCCTCCATAGCCAACTCTATGCAGATACTCCTCCGCAGCCATCACTACACAGATACTCCTCCGCAGCCAACTCTACACAGATACTCCTCCACAGCCAACTCTACACACTCACTCCTCCGCAGCCAACTCTACACAGATACTCCTCCACAGCCAACTCTACGCAAATACTCCTCCACAGCCAACTCTACACACTCACTCCTCCGCAGCCAACTCTACACAGATTCTCCTCCACAGCCAACTCTACACAGATACTCCTCCACAGCCAACTCTACGCAGATACTCCTCAACAGCCAACTTTACACAGATACTCCTCCGCAGCAAACTCTACACAGATCCTCCTCCGCAGCCAACTCTACACAGATACTCCTCTGCAGCCAACTCTACGCAGATACTCCACCGCAGCCAACTCTACGCAGATACTCCACCGCAGCCAACTCTACGCAGATACTCCACCGCAGCCAACTCTATGCAGATACTCCACCGCAGCCAACTCTACGCAGATAATCCACCACAGCCAACTCTACACAGATACTCCTCCACAGCGAACTCTGCACAGCCACTCCTCCGCAGCCAACTCTACACAGATACTCCTCCCCAGCCAACTGTACACAGATATTCCTCCACAGCCAACTCTACACAGATATTCCTCCACAGCCAACTCTACACACTCACTCCTCCGCAGCCAACTCCACGCAGATACTCCTCCGCAGCCAACTCTACACAGATACTCCTCCACAGCCAACTCTACACACTCACTCCTCCGCAGCCAATTAAACACAGATACTCCTCCACAGCCAACTCTATGCAGATACTCCTCCACAGCCAACTCTACACAGATACTCCTCCGCAGCCAACTCCACGCAGATACTCCTCCGCAGCCAACTCTACACAGATACTCCTCCACAGCCAACTCTACACACTCACTCCTCCGCAGCCAATTAAACGCAGATACTCCTCCACAGCCAACTCTATGCAGATACTCCTCCACAGCCAACTCTACACAGATACTCCTCCACAGCCAACTCTACACAGATTGTCTTCCGCGGCCAACTCTACGCAGATACTCCACCACAGCCAACTCTACACAGATACTCCACCGCAGCCAACTCTACGCAGATACTCCACCGCAGCCAACTCTACGCAGATACTCCACCGCAGCCAACTCTACGCAGATAATCCACCACAGCCAACTCTACACAGATACTCCTCCACAGCGAACTCTACACAGCCACTCCTCCGCAGCCAACTCTACACAGATAATCCTCCCCAGCCAACTCTACACAGATATTCCTCCACAGCCAACTCTACACAGATATTCCTCCACAGCCAACTCTACACACTCACTCCTCCGCAGCCAACTCTACGCAGATACTCCTCCCCAGCCAACTAAACGCAGATACTCCTCCACAGCCAACTCTATGCAGATACTCCTCCACAGCCAACTCTACACAGATACTCCTCCACAGCCAACTCTACACAGATACTCCTCCGCAGCCAACTGTACGCAGATACTCCACCGCAGCAAACTCTACGCAGATACTCCACCGCAGCCAACTCTACGCAGATACTCCACCGCAGCCAACTCTACGCAGATACTCCACCGCAGCCAACTCTACGCAGATACTCCACCGCAGCCAACTCTACGCAGATAATCCACCACAGCCAACTCTACACAGATACTCCTCCACAGCCAACTCTACACAGTCACTCCTCCGCAGCCAACTCTACGCAGATACTCCTCCCCAGCCAACTCTACACAGATATTCCTCCACAGCCAACTCTACACAGATACTCCTCCACAGCGAACTCTACACAGCACTCCTCCGCAGCCAACTCTACGCAGATACTCCTCCCCAGCCAACTCAACGCAGATACTCCTCCACAGCCAACTCTATTCAGATACTCCTTCACCGCCAACTGTACACAGATACTCCTCCACAGCCAACTCTACACAGATATTCCTCCGCAGCCAACTCTACGCAGATACTCCACCGCAGCCAACTCTACGCAGATACTCCACCGCAGCCAACTCTACGCAGATACTCCACCGCAGCCAACTCTACGCAGATACTCCACCGCAGCCAACTCTATGCAGATAATCCACCACAGCCAACTCTACACAGATACTCCTCCACAGCGAACTTTACAGAGCCACTCTTCCGCAGCCAACTCTACGCAGATACTCCTCCCTAGCCAACTCTACACAGATATTCCTCCACAGCCAACTCTACACAGATATTCCTCCACAGCCAACTCTACACACTCACTCCTCCACAGCCAACTCTACGCAGATACTCCTCCGCAGCCAACTCTACACACTCACTCCTCCGCAGCCAACTCTACACACTCACTCCTCCACAGCCAATTCAACGCAGATACTCCTCCACAGCCAACTCTATGCAGATACTCCTCCACAGCCAACTCTACACAGATACTCCTCCGCAGCCAACTCTACGCAGATACTCCACCGCAGCCAACTCTACGCAGATACTCCACTGCAGCCAACTCTACACAAATACTCCTCCACAGCCAACTCTACACAGATACTCCTCCGCAGCCAACTCTACGCAGATACTCCACAGCATCCAACTCTACGCAGATACTCCACCGCAGCCAACTCTACACAGATACTCCTCCACAGCCAACTCTACACACTCACTCCTCCGCAGCCAACTCTACACAGGTACTCCTCCACAGCCAACTCCACGCAGATACTCCTCCACAGCCAACTCTACACTCACTCCTCCGCAGCCAACTCTACACAGATACTCCTCCGCAGCCAACTCTACGCAAATACTCCTCCACAGCCAACTCTACACACTCACTCACTCCTCCGCAGCCAACTCTACACAGATACTCCTCCGCAGCCAACTCTACACAGATACTCCTCCGCAGCCATCTCTACGCAGATACTCCTCCGCAGCCAACGCTACACAGACACTCCTCCGCAGCCAACTCTACGCAGATACTCCTCCACAGCCAACTCTACGCAGATACTCCTCCACAGCCAACTCTACACACTCACTCCTCCGCAGCCAACTCTACACAGATACTCCTCCGCAGCCAACTCTACACGGATACTCCTCCACAGCCAACTCTACACTGATACTCCTCCACAGCCAACTCTACACAGATACTCCTCCGCAGCCAACTCTACACAGATACTCCTCCACAGCCAACTCTACACAGATACTCTTCCACAGCCAACTCTACACAGATACTCCTCCGCAGCCAACTCTACACAGATACTCCTCCACAGCCAACTCTACACAGATACTCCTCCACAGCCAACTCTACACAGATACTCCTCCGCAGCCAACTCTACGCAGATACTCCACCACAGCCAACTCTACGCAGATACTCCTCCATAGCTAACTTGCCCAGCTGCCAAGGGCAGCTTATCGTCGTTCTTCTCACAGGGAAGGTAACCTAACCCCCTAACCTTACTCCTTACCCTTCAAAGCTTAACACCTTACCTTAAAGTTAACCCATTAATAACTTACCTTAGTGACAAGACGGCCAGCGGCGAGGTGCCCTCGGCGGTGGCGAGTCTGCTGTAGAGAAATGGCCGGCGGCGAGTTGGCAGAGACAAGAGTCCCCATTCCGCCTGGAAATGCTTGCACTTCCTGTATATAGACCTAGACCCTGCAGAAGAGGAGAGAGGATTTATAGGGTAAGGAGTAATTTGCGTGCTATGTGTCCATCATTGTATTCATGAGTGGATGTATCTATGAATGCTACATATATAAGTATATGTGTGTATGACAAGTGCATGCCTATAGTATATGTGTACTTATGAATGAGAGCGAGTCCTGTTATAACAATTTGTCCTTTATGGCCCTGTAGTTGCATGTTATAAAGAGTGTACCCCCTCTTGGCTCCTGATACCCTACTTGAACATTGCCACCAGCTTTGCTCTTCTCTGTGCTTTGCAGATTATGGGGCCTATTCTAGCAGCTCTGGAGTGGTCATGGCCAAACTGTACGGTGTGACATGTTCAGAAGGAGCAGAACACAATGTGAGAGCAAAACCCATTCTCTACTGCAAACCGCGTCTTCTAAACCGCGTCTAAAGGAAGTGACTGCGCGGTTTAACCGCCCGGATTGTACGGGGTTTAGAAGCGGAGTGACCTGAGGTGGTGCTAACCCCATCCCCAGTCTGACTTATGGGTTTTACTCACTCAACAAAAGGGGGGTGGGGGGTTAGGGGGTGAACCCTGCTCAGCCTAATATAATGTATCTAGAGGGGTGCAGAATGGGATTAGATATATTAACCCGAAAAGAAAAATGAGCCCTTAACAATGCACTCAACCTCCACTATATGGAGGAGACGTTACCACTTCCTGGAAGGAGATGGAGTGCCCTGTAGGGTAAACTCCACCTCCACTAAATGTGCCATAATTATATTATATGTTTAATGATTAAGACAAAAAACGTAAAAAAAACTATTTCAAACCTTAAAACTAATTAGCGATGCCGCTGGTGCTGGGCTGCTCCCTTACAGAGACCCCGCTCTCAGTTTTATTGCTGTGGGGGACTCTATAACCACTTGGGGAGGGGGTACGGAGGGAGGGTCCCGACTCCCTTGGCCCCCCCCCCCCTCCCTCGAGCAGGGTCCCCAGGAAGATGCCCGGGCCTTAGTCACGCCACTGCCCCTATGTCTAAAACACCCCATTACTTTCACCAAATTGAGCAAGCCAAGTCTATCTCCTGACTGCAGTTAAAGACACTAAACAACATTGATCCTCACAGCATCCATCAATCCATCTCTTTGCTCAGTCCCTTAAAAACATTAGGGAAGTGATTGATCAAAATGACATTGTATATAATAAAACAGGCACCTTCCAAAATGCATCATTCAACTCTTAAAAGCATTTTTCAATTATGAATAGTCTGAAGGGAGCCATTCCAGACTCATCAGGGGATGAATAAAGATGGAAAATAATAGCATATCAATATTATTGCAAATTAGCCATATTAATCTTTAAAGACTTGAAGTTGCCTGTTTTCAGCAAGTATATAAAAAAAAGTATATATAGATATATATTTTTTTTTAAGTTAAGTTTTCAAACAAATTAAATCTTTGATACGAAATAGGAAGCAGAGTTCGAGAAGTCCGTGCTCAGCTGTAGGATATCACGTGGAAAACATGAAAGTCTCAATAATAAGTCCAAGTAGCAGGGAACAAAACCACGATTGATACTGATAAATAATATGTATCCCCATAAATAAACTCCTTACACATGTATGGGGACCTGTATGCTAGGTAAAGTCAGTAATAAATATCTGACTACCCAGTTGCACAGTGACACATGTCCCCCTGGAGAGAGACACTCGTATATTGCACACCCAGACCGTAAGCCACGGAATGGGGTACTCACGGTCGTGGATGAGAGCAGTGGTTCCCAGCGCGTGCGTCACGTAATGGTAGTGCAGAAGAAATATCCTCAGGGGAAGTAACGGAGCACAGCAGGCAGACGAAGGGGGCTGGACACCAGTGAGTATATAAAAGTCCTTTATTCCATGGTAGACATCATGGTTTGGGATAGTAAAAGCGACGGCCCGAAACGCGTTGGAGCTTTTACTATCCCAAACCATGATGTCTACCATGGAATAAAGGACTTTTATATACTCACTGGTGTCTCGCCCCCTCCGTCTGCCTGCTGTGCTCCGTTACTTCCTCTGAGGATATTTCTTCTAAATCTTTGATACTATTGGAATTATTGTTCGAATCACATATTGTGTTGGTTGGAATGAGAACCCCATGCAAGAGATGTCAACTTTCAAGGATTAAAAGCAGTGATATTTGAGTTAAAAAAAAAAAAAATTTAAGGAAAAAAAAAGTACTTACTTTGTTAGCTCTACTGAAGTCTGAGACTAATATTCAAAATCAGTGGGACTGGCTCTAAATCAAGGAGACACAGAAAAACAGTGATGGGTCTGAAATTGCGTGGTTTTCTTAACTCAATAGCACTATACTGTAGATCAGGGATGCTCAACTCCAGTGCTCAAGCCTGCCCAACAGGTCAGGTTTTCAGGATATCCCAGCTTCAGCACAGGTGGCTCAATCAGAGGCTCAGATGGAGCCTCTGATTGAGCCACCTGTGCTGAAGCAGGGACTGATTGAGCCACCTGTGCTCAAGCAGTGATATCCTGAAAACCTGACCTGGTGGGGAGGCTTGAGGACTGGAGTTGAGCACCTCTACCGTAGATCAATAATGTATATACTCTGACTCAACGACATCCTTGGATGAAGAATTCATTGCAATCAACAATTCCAATAGGAATCCATTGTGCAATGACTCATTTCCCAATCCATGGAGATATGTTGGCAACAAAAGATCAGAGCTTCTGGTGAGAGATAACTTGCCTGACCAAAGGTTCCTTCTGCTTGATGTGTTCAGATGATGGAAGGTCATAACTCCGTGACTGTAGATAAGTGTCTATTGTGTCTTCACAGGACTGGTCCAGCAGCACGGATCCCTGGGCCATCGGTTCCAGGTCGTCGAGTTATCCAGCCGCAAGGTATGTCTACTTGGTGTGTTCATCATGATCACCATTGGAAGTTCAGAAACGTCAGCGGCCACAAACCTTTCGCTTGACACTTTGCATCAATATATACTGTATGGCCGTAGTTGCTTTGTTTCCATCAGCAAGTAATGGTTGAAAATAACATTTGAAAGGAGTTCTGAGATAAGTTGACATACATGTACAACAATGGCATGTATCACATGGCGTACAGTTTTGAGCACATCACCATCAAAACCGACACTATCACACTGGGAAAAGTGTAGAGAAAATCCACTATATTAATGAAGGTCTGAAAAACAGTCTGAATTGGGACAGTTTACATTGGAAAAGAGACATTTAGTAGTGGATAGAATTACTTTTGACCGGTATATCCAAGGTGAATACACAAAACTTTCAAGGTAACTTTTTATCCTAAAGTCAGTACAAATGACAAGGGGTCACCCCTTGATATTGGAGGAAAGGAGATTTCACCAGTAGCAAAGGAAAAGGTTCTTTACAGTAAGAGCAGTGACAACGTTGAATTTACTGCCCATGGAGACTGTGATGGCAGATGCAATAGCTATATTTAAGAAAAGGTTGGACAGAATATACTGAATAAGTTGAACATAAGAAGGGGATTGATACAGGGAGAAAACGGATTGCCATACTGGGGTCGGGAAGGATTTGTTTCCCTTTGTGAGACATAATTGGAAAATATCTCAATTTTTTGTTGTTTTTTTATCTGCATTATCATAACAATGAATAGCCACAAAGTCTGTTAAGGTAACTAATTAAAGCAACTGTATGTATAGGAACTCTCTGTACTTTGGAGTTACTATGTTGCTATGAATAGGAACTCGCAGTGCTATAGAGTTACTTTGTTGCTTTGTATAGGAACTCTCAGTGCTATAGAGTTACTATGTTGCTATGTATAGAAACTCTCAGTGCTTTGGGGTTACTATGTTATTATGTATAGGCATTCTCAGTGCTTTGGGGTTACTATATTGCTATGTATAGAAACTCTCTGTGCTTTGGGGTTACTATGTTGCTATGTATAGGAACTCTCAGTGCTTTGGGCTTACTATGTTGTTATGTATAGGAACTCCAGGTGCTTTGGAGTTACTATGTTGCTATGTATAGAAACTCTCTGTGCTTTGGAGTTACTATGTAGCTATGTATAGGAACTCTCAGTGCTTTGGAGTTACTATGTTGCTATGTATAGGAACTCTCGGTGCTTTGGAGTTACTATGTTGCTATGTATAGGAACTCCAGGTGCTTTGGAGTTACTATGTTGCTATGTATAGGAACTCTCAGTGCTTTGGGGTTACTATGTTGCTATGTATAGGAACTCTCAGTGCTTTGGAGTTACTGTGTTGCTGTGTATAGAAACTCTCAGTGCTTTGGGGTTACTATGTTGTTATGTATAGGAACTCCAGGTGCTTTGGAGTTACTATGTTGCTATGTATATGAACTCTCAGTGCTTTGGAGTTACTATGTTGCTGTGTATAGGAATTCTCAGTGCTTTGGGGTTACTATGTTGCTATGTAGAGGAACTCTCAGTGCTTTGGAGTTACTATGTTGCTATGAATAGGAACTCTCAGTGCTTTGGAGTTACTGTGTTGCTATGTATAGGAACTCTCAGTGCTTTGGAGTTACTATGTTGCTGTGTATTGGAACTCTCAGTGCTTTGGAGTTACTGTATTGCTTTGTATTGGAACTCTCAGTGCTTTGGAGTTACTGTATTGCTTTGTATAGGAACTCTCAGTGCTTTGGAGTTACTATGTTGCTATGTATAGGAACTCTCAGTGCTTTGTAGTTACTGTATTGCTTTGTATAGGAAATCTCAGTGCTTTGGAGTTACTATGTTGCTATGTATAGGAACTCTCAGTGCTTTGGAGTTACTATGTTGCTATGTATAGGAACTCTCAGTGCTATAGAGTTACTATGTTGCTATGTATAGGAACTCTCGGTACTTTGGAGTTACTATGTTGCTATGTATAGGAACTCTCAGTGCTTTGGGGTTACTATGTTGCTATGTATAGGAACTCCAGGTGCTTTGGAGTTACTATGTTGCTATGTATAGAAACTCTCTGTGCTTTGGAGTTACTATGTTGCTATGTATAGGAACTCTCAGTGCTTTGGGCTTACTATGTTGTTATGTATAGGAACTCTCTGTGCTTTGGGGTTACTATGTTGCTATGTATAGGAACTCTCAGTGCTTTGGAGTTACTATGTTGCTATGTATAGGAACTCTCAGTGCTTTAGAGTTACTATGTTGCTTTGTATAGGAACTCTCAGTGCTTTGGAGTTACTATGTTGCTTTGTATAGGAACTCTCAGTACTTTGGGCTTACTATGTTGCTATGTATAGGAACTCTCTGTGCTTTGGAGTTACTATGTTGCTATGTATAGGAACTTTCAGTGCTTTGGAGTTACTATGTTGCTATGTATAGGAACTCTCAGTGCTTTTGAGTTACTATGTTGCTTTGTATAGAAACTCTCAGTGCTTTGGAGTTACTATGTTGCTTTGTACAGGAACTCTCAGTGCTTTGGAGTTACTATTTTGCTTTGTATAGGAACTCTCAGTGCTTTGGGGTTACTATGTTGCTATGAATAGGAACTCTCAGTGCTTTGGGGTTACTATGTTGCTATGAATAGGAACTCTCAGTGCTTTGGGGTTACTATGTTGCTATGTATAGGAACTCTCAGTGCTTTGGGGTTACTATGTTGCTATGTATAGGAACTTTCGGTGCTTTGGAGTTACTATGTTGCTTTGTATAGGAACTCTCTGTGCTTTGGGGTTACTATGTTGTTATGTATAGGAACTCTCGGTGCTTTGGGGTTACTATGTTGCTATGTATAGGAACGCTAATTTCAGATTTTTACCATTAGCTGTCGAATGCCTTTTAATGAAATCTCACTAATAAAAATCAGCATTTCTCCTTAAAGTGGTCTTTCTTTAATGGATTCTCCAATTCTTACTGATTTTTTTGCTGTTGGAGGTTAACATCTCTGATTAATAAAGTGTAGTATGGAAACAAATAGAAAGATTGGTAGAGAGGAAGAGAGAGACAAACGGCCAGGAATCACTAATCTATAGGATAAGGGATAACAAAACGTTATCCCCCCGCATTAACTGCCATTGACTTGAGTCCCCCATATCGGAACTTTGTGAATCTTCCCCATAGAGAAAGGGAGAGTGTGAGGGACAGTGAGAGTGTGAGGGACAGTGAGAGTGTGAGGGACAGTGAGAGTGTGAGGGACAGTGAGAGTGTGAGGGACAGTGAGAGTGTGAGGGACAGTGAGAGTGTGAGGGACAGTGAGCGTGTGAGGGACAGTGAGAGTGTGAGGGACAGTGAGAGTGTGAGGGACAGTGAGAATGTGAGGGACAGTGAGCGTGTGAGGGACAGTGAGAATGTGAGGGACAGTGAGCGTGTGAGGGACAGTGAGAGTGTGAGGGACAGTGAGTGAGAGGGGGGAGTGGGAGAGGAACAGGGAGTGGGGGAGAAGAGGACAGGGAAGGGAGAGGGAGAGAGAAAAGAGAGAGAGGAAAGGGAGAAGAGAGTGGGAGAAAGGGAGAGAGGTAAGGGAGAAAGATAATGAGACACAGAGAGAGAATGGTATATAGATAAAGAGACCTACTGTAAATGAGTGTGCAATGTGTATCATCAATGTGTGTAGTAACATACTAGCCCCCCCCCCCCCCTAACCTGTGCATGAATTATCCGTCTTATCTTGGTGCAGTGAGAAGGGAGAATCTTTCCAAGTTAAATTTATATCAACACACAAAACTGTAATAATAATAACAGTGGGAACTATAAACCCACAAACACAAAGACAAGTAAATGCCTGGGGCACAGAAGTCTTAGCCACAGCACACAACACTAACCACACCTTTCCTATGCAAGCAGATCTTACAATGAGAATTACTTATGCGTCTTTACATTTTCCTTATACAAAGACGTACACACCGAAAAAATAACATCTGAACACACAAACAATATACGTTTATACGTTCAAGGTACTCATCATGTTACAAAAATATACATTTTATAGTAATAACCAAGGAAGATAGCCGTGCTTTTTATTTCAGACATGACCTTTGTTTTTTCTCGGGAAGAGTGTAAATTACATGCCGCCAGCATCAAATATTAAACCCGATTTGTGCTTAATTATTAATGCTATTATGTATTCTCTAATAATGGCATTAGAAAATCAACATCCCCATTAAATAGCTTTGTTACATTAGAAGCTCCTTGAGGTTAGAATTCTTCCTCCATTTCTCTCATGCCATATGATTAATGATTATGGGAAGTCCATAAATAGTCTTCCAGAAATGTTTTATTTGTTTGCAGTACCTATAAAACGGATCGCTTGGGCTTTTTAGGCAGCTCAGGACTATTTGTTCAGATAGAGGGCAAAAAGCTACTGTACTAATTCCACAATTGAACCTAGTGTAGTAATCTGTGTAATATGTGGTTAAAATAAAGTAAACTTGTATTATTTATATAGCTAAAATAAAAGAATTTACTACACATCTATAAATGTATATATGAATACAACAAAAGACAGGGGTGCCCAATGCTACATCCAATTGACAAAACATATATGGTAATAAGTATAAAGTTGAAATACTTCAATAATAATATTTTCTTGGTTATTTAGTTAAACCCTTTGGCCAAAGCGTCATAAGCCTGCATACCAACGTCAAGGTATAACCACATTTTGCAGGTCCTAACACTAAACTATGAACCCTTCCTTTTACTTCTGTATGAGGGGAAACAATCACAGTGAGTCTTGTCCATTCAGCAAAATGCTAGAAACTCCCAAGTTAAAAAGGTGGGGAGGGGTGAGCTCTGGGAGGAGGAGCCACCTACCTCCAAACAACTGGTACCAATTAGGAATAAAATTAACACACACATTCCCAGAACGCTCTAACTCCAACACCCACCACATTATATATATATATTTATGTCAAAAGGAGTGCTACTGAGCGTGGCAAATGTATACAACAAAAGACAGGGGTGGCCAATGCTACATCCAATTGACAAAACATATATGGTAATAAGTATAAAGTTTCAATACTTCAATAATAATATTTTCTTGGTTATTTAGTTAAACCCTTTGGCCAAAGCATCATAAGCCTGCATACCAAACGTCAAGGTATAACCAAATTTTGCAGGTGCTAACACTAAACTGGGAATGTGTGTGTAAATGTATATATGTGTTTGTGTGGTTTTTGTTTGTTTTTTAAATATAAGATATGTAGCAGGTGTAATGTCATCTGCTAAAGTGTTATGTTGGGGTTAAGACATTTTAGAAGCTTCAGACAACGCAAAGAAGTATGGAGAGATGCATGCTGGGTGTTACCCAAAGAGACCGGCAAAAGAATGAATGGGTTTGAGAGCAAACAAAAGTCTGTGACATCATCTCAAGGAGGAAGAAAGTAAAAGGACAGTGTGCCGGACATGTAAGAAGAAATGACCATCGTTGGACAAAGATGGTACTCAATGGTAAAAGACCAAGACCAAGAAAATGACCAAAAGTAAGATGAATTTAGGAAATATGTTGGAGCAATGTGGAGAAAAGAGGCTTATAACCCCAGTACCTGGAAGATCATTGGGGAGGCCTTCATTCCGAACTGGTTTGATAAGGGCTAAAGATAGATAGATAACTACCAGAGGTTCCCGATCTATGCCCAGATCGTCATGGTATCTGCTGCCACTAGAGCCCTTGAGGGTAGGCTCCACCCTATATTAGCCCACAGGCCTTCCCGAGATACAGGTCACACTAGCCAGACACAAGGAGTACAATAATCTTTTCATTTATTACATGGGGACACATCAAAAGGATTTCCAACACCCGGGATAGATATACAGGAAAAGGGAATACTGGCAAAAAGTCTGATTACTAGCCCTCAGGGTGCAACCTAAAGCCGCATTTATAGTCCCGGCGATGGCAACGCGACGGTGGCGCTGACGTCACGCTGCGGTCGCTGAAAATATCAAATTGAAGTGACTTCCAGTGATCGCGACCAAGCCGTCGCGTTGTCAGGTCGCTCCTACTATAAGCACACACAACGGATTCAATACATTTGTTATGACGCGACATCGCTTCGCCGGGACTATAAGCGCGGCCTTAGCTGGGTGATCATGGGCTCCTCGATCCAAGTGAGTGGCGCAAATCGATCCTAAACAGTCCACACAGCCTCCCCCCCCCCACTCCCCGTCCTGGGGTAACTTCCCAACCCAACCGTTCAAGGAACAATGTACTAGGAAGGGGCTTATCCTGCCCAACTGGTTTGGACATTGGTGTGTAACCTTTAAAGTGCCTCCATTTACCTATTTATAGACATAGATGTAAAACAGGCAGTCCTGGACTTGTGAATAATGCCAACAAGATTCTATATTGGTCAATTGTTTCAGTTCTCCATGGAACCTTTTTAAAGACAACTCCATTGTCCACAAAACAATCCCTAACAACCCGCCGGCTCTCTGTTCAGACAGCTGCCACTCACCTCTGCACTGGTTACTAGGCAATGAACCCAAGCAGCATGGAAGCGCAGGGAAGCGCTAACACGAGCCTGGTAACGCAGCCAGGTATAGCAAACAAAACCATGTATATTTAAAATACGCAACCATAAAAAGTAGTATGTGGTTGGTCAACTAAAATCAGTAAACCAATAAAAAGGTATCACAGCGCCCACTCCCTCTCCCTCCTTTGTTGCTACATTACATGGAAGAAAGGACCAACGCGCGTACTCGCCCTTCTTTGCTGCATCGAGTAGAGTGAGTGTATAAGGGCTGTGAAAAGGGGGTGCAACACTCGCAACAACAGTGTACGAAGGGATAAGTATCATACAGTCTGAGACAATGTAATGGAACAAGTTCCATGTTATACAGCCAGAGCCGAGAACGCCAGAGTAATAGAAGTGCTGTAGTGTTCAACTAAACACACAAGAACATATAAGGAGTTGGCCGTGGTGAGAGCCGGCTGTGCAATGTATCGACAGGGTTGCTGGCTTCAGCAATCTACAAACCCCATAGAGAGCAGTGTACACTCACACAGGGGGGGGGGAGGGGGGAATGGGAGGGAGTGAGGACCTCGGTCTGTCATATACGCAGAAACATATTGCAATACTACAAAGATATGCTAGTAAATACATGTAGTGAGAATGAATTCATATCTGTGAGTGTACACTGCTCTCCATGGCGTTTGTATATTGCCGGGGCCAACAACACTGGCGATACATTGCATAGCCTGCTCTCGTCTGAGATTCGGAAGGAGAAGGAGGCGAGGTGTACAGGTAAAAACTGCCTTCCCATCAGGCCCGGTAGGTCCGATAGCGCGGCATCTGTATATAGGGGGGGAGGAGGGCAAAATGTGAAATCCGCCACTGCTTATCAGTGTTAAGTTGAAGTAAGTTAGAGGTCATACATTCTTGGATATCATTAAGATATTGCGTAAATGCTACCATAAATTGGCTTGATCATTATTACAGTTATTACTTCATCCCACTGCAGTCCTGATAATGAATAAAGCACTTTGCAGCAATACAGCAGCGCACAGTGATAATAGAATATTCAGCATTGCCAATACAGCGTTAAGTGCCGCAGGTACTAATGCAAACAGTCAGAGAAGGGGATCCCTGCCCCGGCTAACTGTCTGCATCTCCAGCCTGCCAGGAGTCTGAGCTTTAACATCACTATTATTTCACAAAGTAATGCACTTGGGTATTACTGCAGCCATGGAGAAGTAGCGAGATACTAAGATGAAATGAGAAAAGATTTCTATTGTGGATCATGCTGTTTACAACTCGTCTGAATGTGCGGGATAGACTTGTTTATTTAGCATTAGCAATGCTATTCCCCACACCTTAAATAAGTTATGGTGGGTAAAAAAAAAAGTGATAAAAACTCCAAGGTACGGCATACAGCAAATAGAAATATAACGTGAGAGCACATTCACATGCCTCAGACAGGGCTGCAATTCTGCCTTTCACCGTTATCTCTTGCTTTCACTGCAGCCAGGGATTCTGGGAAATGACATGCAAATGAGCACATAGTGTCACTGTGGCAGGGCCTTAACCCCTGTCTAAAAAGGGCTCCAAATAGAAAGCCCCTATCTGGCTGACGAGTCCAGCAGGGAGCTGGTTAATTGCTGCTACAGACATTTAGTCAGTCTCCACCTGGCTCATCAGTCAGGTAGAAAAGCCTCCTGCTTAAACTGCAGGTGTCTCTCTAGCACTAAGGAGGTGTGTGCTGCCAGAGAGAGATCCCAGGGAACGAGAACCTCTATTCCAGGCGGTGTGTGCTGCCAGAGAGAGATCCCAGGTAACCAGACCGTCTATTCCAGACTGTAGCGGACCCTAGAACCCGCAAGGGGGTGCACCCCACGGCATCAACCCAGACTCAGGGAAAGACCCCCTGGTAACAGGTACCTCTTTGGACTTTGGGTCAGAGGTTGGTAAGAGGCCTATCCTCCCGGCCCTGCAGATAGGGACTGGAAAGTGTGAGTCAGCCCTTACAAAGGGATAGGCTGTTTTGTTTATTTGTATGGTGTTTTTAAAGTTTTTGGAATATATGGGCAAAATAAAAGCCCAGGTTTATTTCCCCAAAATCTATGCCTCCCTGGTCATACCTCTGCACGGGTCTCCTACAGTCACCTTTTGCTTCTTATTCGTTTGAACATGGAGACCTACGGTATAAGCGTATGCCTGCCGTATAACACAGCTTTTCAGCACCAAAAAACGGAATCCCTTATTATATCTATAAACCCCGTTATCCTGCCACTCCCCAACCATCACCTACATGTTCTAATACTGTGATTTACACCCGGTGTTCCATGAAACCCTGGGGTCCGTGATAAATAAAGCAAATATATACGTTCAATTGCTGTATGTTTAAATGTAATGATTCACATAGGTTGATCACGTTGTTAAATGTTATTTTTTAAATGTTACGAACTACATTGTCATGTTCCAAATTGACAAACGGGGTTCAGTTGATAATAAGTAGTTTATTGTACAGTATCATCATACTCATTCAAAAGTCTACAAGACTCTCTCTGCTAGGGAGTGTCCAGGCAGTCTCTTTATACATTCTTGGTTCCTTTGTCTAAAACTGTTACTAGGCAGATTATACTAACCACTCCTTAATTCTTAAACCAATCATCTTACAGCTCATTAAACCTGGCTAGAACTGGCCTCAAAACAGCTATGAATAGGTACCTGGTACTCACTATCACAAGAATATGGGCGTTACTTTAGGCACAGTCGTAAATAAACTTAGGAGCGAAACCACCCATTCATACCAGACACATTCTTACTTACAAAATGAATACTAGACATAACTGACTTTACAAAATGGAAACTGAACATCACTTTCAATCCTTCCCCAGAGACCCCCCCTCCAGCCCATTTCAATAATATATCAACAGTATCTTCATTTCGGCAATATTTCTTCGTCAATATATTATAAAGGAAGAATTTAATTGTCAAATATTTGTTTCACAATACATTCTTAAAGGGTTTGACAGTTCTTACAATGTTAAATTCTCGCCTCCCGATTCCGTGACTGATTGAGTTGTTTCTACTTAAATGATTTTTAAAACACTTATAATAATCTGATCCAGATGAGACCACATTAGATAATGAAGACTCCGAATTTAGAGGGGCAGACCTTTAAAGGATTCAGGCACACTTAATTGTACCATTTTTATGATTTGGTTCTTGTGTAAAAGTGGATAATTTCCTATTTTCGAACCTCATCTGGTAAATATTGTTCCACCACCCATTGTATCTCTTTAAACTAATCATGCTGCCATCTTTAGCCAAACATTGCAACAAAAATGGAAACCGCCTGGATCAGCTATTGCAGATCCCCTATATCTAACTAATTAAACATGCCTCCATCAGTTTACTTTCGTCCTAAGACAGACTCACCTTAAAATGGTCTTCTCCCAAAGTGAGTTCAAATTGATACCCTTTAAAGCAAATGAACAAACCTGATTTTTGTAGCTGTTTTGATGAATTTCAATGTTTATTTAAAAAAGGCCCAAAGCCAGCAGTAGAGTGTTGTCATGGAAACTCCTGCTGTCTATTCCAACATACTCCACATTGTGCTGCAGATTTTTAACGGTCTTATCAGTGAAGCGGTCTTATCCTGAGCTTCTCAGATAGGGTCCCTTTGAAGCCTAATAATGTAACCAAATTAGCAGCCATATTGTTTCGATTTTTAGGAATAAAATACATAGGGGCCGATTCAGAGTTGGCCAACGACAGTGGAGCCGTAGTACACACCCATGGCATTGGCGCAAATGGGCAGTTTGCGCTTTATAAACATACTCCAATTTAATGTTGGCCCAAAATAAGCGCAAACGTGTGTGTGGGGGGTCGTTAATATAAAGACTCGGCAGGCAAAGGGAAGAAGTCCCGCACACACACTCTTTACCGGGCCCTCGCCATTTTGTAAGCTGGTTCTGAACTGCCCCTTTTATTCGGAAGAGACATATCCCAAAAAGATATGGTCGTTTTTAACCTAACTGGCTCATCCACTGTTGGTGAATCCCCTTGATCCTAAAGTGTAGCACATGTATAATGTATGGATTACAAGTCCCTCTGGGTCTTACACTCAATGAGCATGTTTAGTAACATTGGCACGTTACATACTGTACTATAGACCGAAGTGATTGATGTCTGTCATTGACTTTACAACGTTGCAATACCAGCTTTGCTTACCTCTACAAAAAAATACTTTACCAATCAACGTGTGATGGTACTGAAGGGGTATGGAGAACACTGCGTTTTAATGCCCCGGTTAACACTTTACAAACAATCTTATTTATCACAAAAGAGTAAAGATCTTAGAAACGCTAAGCTGTGATAGGCCGGATCCGGCATTATCGCACGGAAAGTGCCATTGGCGTCACCAGACTGGTACTATCGCATCGTATAGAATATGCACACAATATATATATATATATATATATATATATATATATATATATATATATATACAGATATATATAGCAAATGGAAATATTACTGTATGCTCATTTGCATTTCTTAGACACCTGTCTGCAACCCCGCCTTTCACCATTATCACACAGCACACAGCGCTTCCACTGCAGCAAGGGATTCTGGGAGATGACATGAAAATGAGCACACTGTGCCACCTTTTGTTTCAAAACCATTTAACATGGTTCCCCTATAGGCTTAAGCGTGCTGCATGGTCACAGCTTTGAGCACAGCCAGGATTAAGAAGCATAGCCAGCAAACCCACCCACAGACTGCTGTTTCAACCTTAATGGGTCTCTTCAGTGTGGGGTTGGTTATACTGGCTATGCAAAAAATGAAGCAAGGGATAGGTTTTACCATACTTAATTAAGTTAACTACTGTAAGTATATATATATATATATATATATATATATATATATATATATATATATTAGAAAAAAAGAAAAGAAAAAGCGCCCGATCCTTGTATAAAATCAGTGATAAAAGGTTTAATTCGCCAAGTAACGACAATTGCCAACTCACACTTTCTCCATAAGTTAAAAGCATTTTATGGGACCAGCCCATGCACCAAGCCGACGTCACACTGTCATAGTTCTCCTCCGACTGCAAGCGGTTGTAATCTCAGCAAATGGATGTAGATGTTGACGCTGCTGCCGCTCCAAACTCTCTCTGTGGACCCGGAAGGAATTCCTCGATCGTAGCCTGTACACGAGTTCTCCACAGTCAGAGAGCAGAGAGATCCGGAACTGACGTCCTAGCTCTGGTGTCTGAGCTGCTCGACCACCGTAGATGCCTCTACCACGTGACCCTACGCGTTCCCCTGATGAAATCCGCTGAGACGGAAGAAACCCAGGAAGATGCAGCGGTCTCTATTGATCCACCCGTTGGAGGAGGAAACGGACTTGGGTCCTCAGCCCCCACGGGAGAACATCCTGGGTGACGATAAAATCCCAATGGGTAGACAGTTGTCCTCTGAACAAAAAGGGGACTTGTTAGAAATAATTACACAATTCCATGATGTTTTTTCTGATTTACCAGGGCAAACTCATTTAATTTCACATGTGATCGAGACAGCACCTGGGGTAAAAGTACGTTCCCGTCCTTATAGATTGTTGCCTGAAAGTCGTAGGGCCCTGGTAGAGAAGGAGGTACAAGAAATGTTACACTTTGGAGTGATTGAGGAATCATGCAGTGAGTGGTGTAGTCCACTAGTTATGGTCCCTAAACCCGATGGGAAGGTAAGATTTTGTGTGGGCCTCCGAAAGGTCAATGCGGTATCCAAGTTTGACGCATATTCGATGCCAAGGGTGGACGAGTTAATTGACGAATTGGTAATGCGGAATATATATCCACGCTGGACTTAACAAAAGGATACTGGCAAATACCTTTAGAGGAAAAGTCCAAGTGCAAAACAGCCTTTGCCACTCCCATGGGTTTATACCAGTTTGTGACAATGCCATTTGGACTTCATGGAGCCCCAGCCACATTTCAGAGACTCATGGATAAAGTGCTGAGACCCCATAGGGCTTATGCTGCAGCCTACCTAGATAACATTGTCATTTATAGTAAACACTGGCGGGCCCATCTAAATAGGCTGAAAATGGTCCTCAAATCTCTAAGAGAAGCAGGGCTCACAGCCAACCCTAAGAAATGTGCCTTGGGTAAAGCGGAAACCAAATACTTAGTGTATGCAGTGGGAGGTGGAAAAGTAGGGCCACTAGCCCACAAGTTCCGACCCCCAAACAAAAATGCAGGTACGCTCTCTGCTGGGTTTAGCAGGGTACTATCGGCGGTTTATCCCCAACTACTCGGAAGTTGCAGCCCCATTGACGGACCTCGCAAAAAGTGTGCCCCTACACAAGTGGTATGGTAAAGGGAGTGTCAGAGAGCCTTTGAGGACATAAAAAGGTGTCTGTCAGAGGGTCCCGTCCTTAGAAGCCCAGACTTCAACAGGCCTTTTGTAGTGCAAACCGATGCATCAGAGATAGGGCTTGGGACAGTGTTGTCACAACAGTTTGTGGGAGTGGAACATCCGATCCTTTTTCTGAGTAGGAAATTGTTCCAGAGGGAAAAAAATACTCAGTGATTGAGAAGGAGTGCCTCGCTGTAAAGTGGGCAATCGAGGCTTTGAGGCATTACCTGGCAGGAGTCCATTTTACTCTGGTGATGGACCATGCTCCAGTAAAGTGGTTAAATAGTACTGTATAAAGGACTCCAATTCTAGATTGACCAGGTGGTATATGGCCCTCCAAACCTTCTCATTTGAGATTCAGCACAGGCCTGGAAAAGAAAATGCAAATGCTGACTTCTTTTCTAGAGAAGGGGGGGATGATCAGGCTTCAGACGTGCGTGGCCCCAGCCACACACTAACAGGGGAGGAATGTGACAGGGTGAATGAACGTCACCAGCCATATACCTGGCAAACCTATGTTTAGGCTTGCAGTGCAGCAGTGAGGAGGTTAAGTTTCAGTTGAGAAGGGCTGCTTAATTAGTTTGACCCCAGCTGCATAATCAAGGTGTTTTTAAAATCCCCAGGCTGTACACACGTGCAGGCTAGCTGGTCAGGAGACAGGAGTGAAATACTGGAGAGATTACTGCTATAAGGTCTGTTTTTCAAAGTACATGTGTGATAACTGTCTGTGTCCTGCATGCTGAAGAGAAGCTGCCTTGTTTTCTATGCTGAAGAGAAGCTATTTTGTTTTTGTCTGCTGAAGAGAAGCTATTTTGTTTTTGTGTGCTGTATGTTTTTAAGGCTCAATAAATAAGCCTTATCAAGAGAACCCGCGTGTGTGGTTGCATGTACCCTGCAACATATATTTAAGTATACATACGTGTTTTTTTTTTTTTAACTTGAATTTATTAAGATTTTTTTCTCTGCATAAAACAGCAAGGTTCACCACAAAAATGTACATGGTCACTTGAAATAAACTATTGTATAATTTGCTGCCACCAATTCAAAATTCTATTGAAAATGGGAACATTAAAAAAAAGTCTAACTCACATACTCACATACTCACATACTCACATACTCACATACTCACATACTCACATACTCACATACTCACATACTCACATACTCACATACTCACATACATACATTTAATTGAGGTCATTTGTGGTCATAAAGCTGGTACATGTGCAGGGAGCATATAGACAATCTACAGGCTTATGTTTTACAAAGTGACTTTATCAACGGTCTCATCACTCTAACTTAAATGTATTAAAGTACTTCGACATTACCATTCTAACTTCTTTAATCCATACTTAATGTGTCAAAACAGACATACCCATCCTATGGGAACAGTTAGCCAATAGCAGAAGTAAAGTAAATTACAGCCGAATAAAACGGTTAACTGTTGCAGACAGACACTTTACACGACTGCTCCTCCTGAGCAGAGACTTCAGTTCTTGTAGACAGTGATCAATAATGCAAAAGGTACTTCTAGGACCCATTTAGAGATGAAATAATAGTTTGTCTTTCGCAGTCTATAACTCGTATAGGCAGCCCTGAATCTCCTGGTTATTGAGAGTCAGGAGAACGTCCTCTAGTTACCGTTCAAAGTTACAAAGTAATCAATGCCATGAATCACCCCAAAAAAAAGTCTCTGCAATGACAGCATTTTTATTGATGTGGAGTTAGGCGGAAACTCACAGCAACATATATAGAATTTGCTATCAAGCGAAATTCACACAGGCAAGCACCAGACTCCACCTGGCTGATGAGGACTTTTAGAAAAAGCCTGGTCGGAGAAACGGGAAAGAGATTCCTTAGCTGCCATAAGGAAAAGGAGGGCTGTGTTCTGGGTGCAAGACAAAAGGGGGCCTCTATGCCGGGACCCTCAAGCAGACAACACCACTGACCTAAAGGGCCACCTGCGTTAAGGTACCGCTGAGACTTTGGGGTGATAAGTGGGTAAGGGTCTATCCCTCACCACACCCCCCAGCCTTGCAGAGAGGGACTGGGGAAGTAAGTTATCCCTTACACAGGGATAGGTGTTTATTGTTTTATGTATTTGTTTGTTGTATAGTTTAAAGGAACAGGCGCAATAAAGCCTTATATTCATTTCACCTTAAAAACGGTCTCCATTGCGTACCTCTGCACACGTCTCGTACACACATGAAAACACAATTAAAAGTATAGACGATGGTTTAGGTGGCCTTAGAGAACACAGTTAATTACAAGCGTAAGCACGTCCACTGGTGTTTTGGATTTGTATAAAATGATGGGGGGGGGGGAATGTATTTACTTCGTTTTTCTGTTAAACTTTGACAAAAATGTGCAGGTTTTCCAAAAAGTTTGATCATTGTATTAAAAAAGAAAACACTAAAAAAAAAGGGGGGCGAGGGAAACGAATCAGAGGGGTGAGACTTTCTGATGCTTAACTAGGAGGTCAAATTGAATGAAGACTCTACGGGATGTCAATTAGCGAAACAAAGGTCCAAGAGACTTCATTCGTGCAACTTCTATTCACGGTTAAGAGTAGTTTCTCATTATGAGCTATTATTTAGTAACAGTAGGATCTAGAAAGTGAAAAAATATAGATTCTGTGATTTGATTAGAGTCGATAAATAAGGATGTGTGCTGATTCGCACGCCACTCGCTCACAGCTGGTGTTTGCCAAATTAAATTACTCCTACATTCAGGCAAAGGTTAGATGAAATATTTTTGCTCTCTCTTCTGCACTTGGGGATATGGGGGATATAGTATATAAGTCTGTGTTCTGTATTCGGGAAGTAATTGGAGAATTTATCCAACCGCTTACTTTTCACCATGCTTGCCACGTGACTTGAAAATGGTATTTAACAATACTTATCGGTGTCGGATTTCTGTAGAAGAGGCTTCACTAATCCAGTTACAGAGGCTGTGTCTGTATTTATATCTTTATTTATATAGCGCTTCACAGCAGTGATACACGTGATATAATCATATAAATAACAAATAATACAAATAACACATGATGGGAAGAAACGCTTCAGACATAAAAGAGACATTTAGGAAAAGGAGTCCCTGCCCCGAAGAGCTTACAGTTTAATTGGTAGGAGGAACTTACATGGACAGTAGGAGGGAGTTCTGGTAAGTGTGTCTGCAAGGGGCCAAGGTTTATGTAATCCAAACAGTGTAAAAAAACAAACTTTTTTTGTTTTAATATATGCAGCATTTGATAAACTTTATTGAAAACTAATTACCTAGGATGTCGATCGATTGGTTCTCCCGTGATCTATCAGCAAAAGCCTGTTTCACCAGGGTTCACTAAATGGCTGCCTTTCAGTTTCAAATCAATCCTTTAGTCAGTGTTACTAAGCAGGTACAATGTATTCTTATATGACTACGGTAACATTATCTATTGTTACAGTTTGCAGCGCAAACTACTGGGAACATTGGCAACAGGAAAGTGTTACAAAAATCTTGCACTGCTTGGGAGGTGGGTTAAAACCTGCAATAGCAATCAAAAGCTGCTCGGTGTATTAAAACCCATTAAAAATGGCTTTAAAAGTTGAATTTTAAAATGTAAAAAAATGGTAGCATTATCTAATATTATAGAACTGATTTATTTTAAAATACACACATGTAGGATATTGCTTTGATTGCTCCTTTGAAACCTCATACACTAACCTATCATTGCTATTAGTGCAGGAGAAACCGCACCCCTACATCTTGTGACAGGATGTCAAACATATAGTATTATTCCTTAAATGACATAGAGAGCAGTGAAAATGCTTCCAACAATTTAACCCCTGGTGTCCTGTGTTTTTGGAGAAGCCACCTGGCAACCCTAATTGTTATCAATCGCGCTAGTGTTAAATAACGCGCCTGCAGCTCATTGTGTTAACAGGTGCAAGAACACCTGTACGTTATGGGCGCTGGCTTGTTTCCGACATCCACGGCCTGGCCGCGTCATGTGACCATCCCTGGAGTGATCACGTGACGCAGACGTATCAGTCCCCCCCGGTGGTGGCGTGCTGCCTCCTGACTCCCGGCACTGTAAAGGGTTAAACGTAATCGTTTGATCCCAAAATAAGGACGCTTGCACTTCAAGTCAACTTTCTAAAAAATTCCTCTTGTAAATGAAAAGTTAACCATCTGTGAAAGGCTAATGATGTATATGCACCGATGCCATGGTCTTGAACGCTTTAGCTAAATGAGTTTGTTGGTATTTATTATAAGTCAAAGGTTGGCACACAAGGCAGTGTTTTTCAACCCGGGTTCATAGGAACACTTGGGTTCCCCGAGTCTCTCTAAAGGGTTCCCTGCAATTTTCTGGTCATTTGAACATTGTACCAAATACAGAAGTATGTCAAATGAATCTCAGACGCGCTATTAGAGAGGGTTGGGGTTCCTTACAATGTATCTGATCTCAGACACACTATTAGAGAGGGTTGGGGTTCCTTACAATGCATCTGATCTCAGACACGCTATTAGAGAGGGTTGGGGTTCCTTACAATGCATCTGATCTCAGACACGCTATTAGAGAGGGTTGGGTTTCTTACAATGCATCTGATCTCAGACGTGCTATTAGAGAGTGTTGGGGTTCCTTACAATGCATCTGATCTCAGACGCGTTATTAGAGAGGGTTGGTGTTCCTTACAATGCATCTGATGTCAGACACACTATTAGAGAAGGTTGGGGTTCCTTACAATGCATCTGATCTCAGATACGCTATTAGAGAGGTTTGGGGTTCCTTGCAATGCATCTGATCTCAGACGCGCTATTAGAGAGGGTTGGAGTTCCTTACAATGCATCTGATCTCAGGTGCACTATTAGAGAGGGTTGGGGTTCCTTACAATGTATCTGATCTCAGACACGCTATTAGAGAGGGTTGGGGTTCCTTGCAATGCATCTGATCTCAGACGCGCTATTAGAGAGGGTTGGAGTTCCTTACAATGCATCTGAAGCAGGGGGAGGTTCACTAGCGGGGAGTCCGTCTGGAGATATATGCTAATTCTGGAGATATCAGTGACACTGCGGTCACTCTCCTATGTGGATAGTCTCTCTTGCCCGAGGATTAAAGTTCCATTGGGGACCCAGGTATGGGATGCTGGAGGTAAGACTGGAACAGTCTTACTTCCTGATGTGAAGTCTTCCTCAATACCGGGTCCTGCTTCCACAATGAATGTAGACCGCACGTCCGCAGTGAGGGAACAGACCCTCCTCACCTTCTTGTGGTGCCGCCGACCGCAAGGTAGATAACAGCAATAGAGAGACGGCAAAAGTCAGGGCACGCAGACCGGAGCAGGAACAGCCCAACATTTAAAATTGAAGAAAAGAGTACCAGTGGGTGTGTGACAGGGTGAAGTCAAACCCTATCAATTATGCCTGGGAAACATATGTCTGAGTGCTTCATCCAGCACTCATAAGGGTTAATTCAGGTGGAAGTTAGGTAGTCAGGAAGTAAGCTGACACCTGAGAGCCAGGAAGGTAGATAAGGATCTTGTTACCAGCAGTAGCTGCCTGTGTCAGAGGAGAGCACATGGATAGATGTGCTGCTAGCCAGAAGGATACAGCACACTACTTACTGCAGCCAAAGTAAGATTTCTTTCATTTGTTTGCATGACTGCTTAAAAAGACTCTTATGGTTTGGGTATGGTTTAGCCAGCCAGCCTGCTAGCTAGGACTGCTGTGTTAGTCAGTTTTCTCCCAAAGTGGAGCAGGATTTATTTGCTTAAAGGGACAGTGTACACGCATTTTATGTTGCTGTGGAGAAATAAAGCCAATGAACGTTTTCATTTATCCTGAAACTACACGTGTGGACTGTTCCCTGACCTCGGCTACAGGCCGTCCTGCCACAGGGTGCAACAGTAAAAAAGGCTTTATTTGAACAAAAAGTAGGTGGTAGGTGATCCTGTCTGAGTGCCCTGACTATTGCCGTCTCTGGAAATGCCTCTGATCTCAGACGCGCTATGAGAGAGGGTTGGGGTTCCTTACAATGCATCTGATCTCAGAGTTGCTAGTAGAGAGGGTTGGGGTTCCTTACAATGCATCTGATCTCAGACACGTTATTAGAGAGGGTGGGGTTCCTTACAATGCATCTGATCTCAGAGTTGCTAGTAGAGAGGGTTTGGGGGTTCCACAGAATTTCAAGGTTGTAAAACACTGACATAAAGAAAAGTTAAAGACAATAGCGTTTCATAAAAAATCAGTGGTACCATTTCGGCCAAAAGGTGTCTTACAGAATTGCACTACTTAGTAAGTATGGCCTTTTTCTTTCTTTAGCCACACTTTTTACAGTACTACATGTGTATACAAATATATATATATATATATATATATATATTTAAGCACAGCATGGGATTAGATGCAAAGCCAGTCAAACCACTCACAGACAGCTGTTTCGACCTTTTGGGTCTCATCAGTGTGAGGTTGGTTATACTGACTTTCAAGCTGGGTAGTTTTACCATACACATTATTTAAGTTATTGTGGGTGAAAAAGGCGACAAAAAACTCCACATTAGCATATAGCCAATAAAGAATATCACTTGTGAGCACATTCACCCACCATAACTTAAATAATGTGTATGGTAAACCTACCCAGCTTGAAACTGGTAAAGCCAGTACAACCAACCTCACACTGAGATCCAAAAGGTCGAAACAGCTGTCTGTGAGTGGTTTGACTGGCTTTGCCAATCCCATGCTGTGCTTAAAAGCTGTGTGAACAGCAGAGCATTTGCTTACATAGATTCCATGTAAAATGGATTTCAGGCAAAAGGTGACACATTGTGTGTCCCTTTGCATGTCATTTCCCAGAATCCCTTGCTGCAGTGGAAGCACTGCATGCTAGATGATAATGGTGAAAGGCAGGGTTGCAGACCTGTCTAAGACATGTGAATGTGCTCACAAGTGATATTCTTTATTGGCTATATGCTAATGGGGGGGGTTTATTGTCGCCTTTTTCACCCACCATAACTTAAATAATGTGTGTGTATATATATTTATATAGATATGTCTCTTTAATATATATACATATATATATATATATATATATATATAAAAATATATATATATATATATAGAAATATAATATATATAAAAGAGACAGGCTCTTCTAAGACCAAAATGAGGATATGGGCTTTAATAA
Organism: Ascaphus truei; assembly: GCF_040206685.1. Lineage (NCBI taxonomy): Eukaryota > Metazoa > Chordata > Amphibia > Anura > Ascaphidae > Ascaphus > Ascaphus truei. The sequence continues at coordinate 27,323,487 of NC_134488.1, forward strand.
GTTCAATATACAGTAGGTGATTAACATTAGTATACATAGGATTTTCCGGACTTAATAAGTCCTTATGCCGAAGAGCTCACAATCTAGTTTTTGGGAGGTGCACAAGGTCACAAGGAAAGCAGATATTGGGAATCAAACTGGGCTCCCCCACTTCAAAGGTTGTAACATTACCACTGGGCTACTCTTTCAGAACGAACAGACATTGAGCCAACAGTAATTAACCTTCCCAAAGCCCCGGCCCACACTTGATGACATGATCGGGAAAGTATGTTGTTGTGGAGTCAGTCTCGGAGATCCAAGGAATGATCACAGGTCGTTGCGTTTTTAATCTTGGCGCCCAAGGTCACGGTGACCTAAGTCACAAGTGACTGCACGCTAATGAGATCAAATTAGCAAAGCCCATTAATATGATACATTGATTGCCACGTATCTGATCGGAACACGTCAGTGTCCTGTGCACTACATATATGTTCCACTAAAAGTCAGAATTAACCCCGTTGTAGCCAGTGGTCCTGCAACGCATTGCATGTTTTTGGGGGATTTTCCCCCACCACACGGATCTGTACAAGTATAATAGTATAATATTACCTATATTCACCTCTCTAGTTTTTCCACTGTGCCTTGAAAACCAGCAATATGTGCTACTCGTTTTTTTGGGGGTGCAGTTACTTACCCTTAGTGGCTCCAGGGGGTCCCGCAGAATTCAACCGGGCTGCTTTTGTTTCCAAGGATGCAAATCACTTTTGGGCATATTTGCTAAGGAGCCTTCGGGCATAAAGCTCTTTTTTTATTATTTTAATTGTTTGTATGTATCCTTTTATTTATTTACCCCAACCATGTACGCAGCGCTTTCCAATAGGAGATAAACACTACACACAATGGGGATAAGTGCAGCAGGCAAATCACAACATAAGCCTGCGTCCATAGTAAGCGCGTCCGCCAAAAGGCAATGAGCATGTGCGAGCGCGAGGAATCAAATCAATGATGAGTTTGCCACGCAAAGGATGGGTTACGTGCGTGGTTCAGCCAATGAGGGCACTCACGTGATGCCAAGGGAACGCCTCCCGGCACACCCCCAGTCGCGCAATCCTACAGGCCGTGTGTGGCTCCAGCTACAGGCGAGCGTGACGCCACGCGCTCGCTCGTGCGGGCACCATGGACGCAGCCTTGGGCTAAAGGAGACCCTGTCCCAAAGAGCTTACCATCTAAGTGGTATGTTGGGAGGAGTACAGATACATTAGGGGTAAAAGTGCATTGTTGGAAGTGCAGTTGGGAGGTCAAAGGGCACCTGCGGTTTGTAGCAGAGGCGTTAAACATGTAATGAGATACTTATTTTAGGGAGGTGTATTTTCTGCTGGGCTTTTAATGTGGAAAGTGAGCGTCCTTGATGGATATTGAGTGGAAGAGGGTTTCATGGGTAGGGAGAGATTAGTGATAAGGGTTCCAGACGGGAGAGGATTCAAGAGACGAGTAGGCCGGAGTCAAGATACATGGGAGGTGCGGAGGAGGGTGGAGCTTTAAGAGTAAGGAGGAGAATCTTGTCGTTTTATATGGTAGTTAATAGGAAGCCAGCCGCGCGAGTTCAGGAGGTTGGAAGCAGATACACGCCTAGAAGAGCAGGAGGTTTGGGAAGCAGTATTCTGAATGGATTGTAAAGTAGTGAGATGTGAGGCAGGAAGGCCAGATAAAAGAATGTCACAGTAATCCATACGGGAGAGAATACGGGCATGCGTTGGTGTTTGAGTGGGACATAGGAAGGGGCGTATCGTAGCAATGTTGCGAAGGAAAAAGCGGCAATATTTAGTAACGGCGTTTATATGTAGGGCGATGGAAAGGTGTTGGAAGACACCAAGTGGATGAAGGTGTTGTCCATGATTAGTAAATATGTCCCTTTATCTTCTTGTGACTAGCTTCCAAAATGAGATTGCAAGCCCTTCGGGGCAGGTACTCAAAAAGCCTGCATCATTGTCTGTACTATAAAAGTTCCTGGCGCCCATCTTTATTCTCTCTGCATATCCACGCCCGGCCTGCACCGGCCCAGCACCCTGCACAGGTATGAGAGACTTAACAGTCGTGTAAAGCAGTGGTGTTCCCCCCCCCCCCCCCACCAACAGGTCAGGTTTCAGGATATCACAGCTTCCACACAGGTAGTTCAATCAATCTGATTGAGGCACCTGTACTGAAGCAGGGACTGATTGAGCCACCTGTGCTGAAGCTGGATATACTGAAAACCTGACCTGTTGGGGATGGGGGGCGTGAGGACTGGAGTTGAGCCCCCCTGTAGTAAACAGTCTATTTGATATCATCTCCTTTAGAGTCGGGCTGGGAGGGTTACAGCTACAAACCCGGGCACGTCTGCGAACAGCTGAGGCTTCCAGCATGTTGCTGCCCAAACCTCCCTCTTTCCATCTCCAGGGTGTCTGACCAAGAGGTATTTTCGTCCGCCTGTGATTTATTGCTACACGCTGTATCTACCACATGCTCCTGTGACCTCCTGGCTCCCAGATCCTGACCATAGATGCATTATATCTTTATTCCATTCATCACCAGCGCACAGAAATACATCTCACCGCTTCCGCAGCGCCTCCGCCAGAGCAGTTGCTCTCTTATATCATGCAATTCTTGTTACAATCTATTAACCTTTGTGGGCCAAAGTGTTGCAGTGGATTGTGGCTCACCAGACTCTGCACACTAGTCTGTTACAAATCAGTACTTAACTATCTGGCTTCTAACCACAGCAAGACATAAGCACTGCTACCATATAATTACCAGCGCATTGCATTCCTCTGTAATCATCATGTACTTCCTTCCATGCTCTGTCTCCAAACTCCTTCATTCTGTTTCTATCTCCACGTTTGCAGCCATATAACGCAGCAACTTTTACAGGAACTCTGAGCCGTTAGTCCTTATTCGGTATGCTGTGACGTCGCTTCCCGGTGCTGGAGAAGAGAGCAGCTTCATTCGCATAAAAGGGACTGTAATGTTCCCCATCACGGGGAAGACGGCTTCACAGCATATGAACAAGGGTCATTGATGCAAATGTAACTACTATATTAGATGCTTCACTCCCTTACCATCTTAGCCCCCCCCCCCCCCATTCAGTATGATGTGAAGCTGCTTCTCCGTGTCAGGGAAGGCTCTCAGCTGTTCAAGTGAAAGGGGCACTGAGGCTTCCCTGACAGGGAGAAGTTGCTCCACAGCATACTAAATAGAAACCATAGTTGAGGCATCTTTCACTGCCCTTTACCACTCCTCTCCCATTAAGACTGTGATGGCAGATACAATAGATATCTTTAAGAAAAGGTTGGGCATCTTTTTTTAGAAAGGAAAGGTATTCAGGGATATACCAAATATGTAAGCATGGGAAGAATGTTGATCCAGGGAGAAATCAGATTGTCAATTATTGGAGTCAGGAAGGAATTTATTTTTCCCCTTATGAGATATTGTTAGATATTTTCCCCTGGATTTTTTGTTTGCCTTTCTCTGGATCATTGGTGGGCAAAAGGTAGACCAGGGGCCACATACAGCCCCAGGGGGGGCTTCATCTGCGACCCTCCAACTGCTGGCCACCCATACAGTCCACTCTCTCTCTCCCCAGAGCAGAGGCAGCAGAGGTGCTAATGTGCAAATCACTAGTTTCCAGTGTAAGGAGAGGAAAGGGGCAGTATAATCCAGCACCACCGGCATTAACAAGCTAACTGGAGAGGTCGTGCATAAGCTCCTATTTACGACTACAACGTCCCTTCTGCCTGTGCACCATACATATATTAGGGTGATTTGCAACCCCTTTGAGAGCACGAGGGCCTCACATGCGGCCTACCCCTGATCTGAATCAATACACCGTGAATACAAATATAGGATAAGTACCTGTCGTCTAAATTTAAGATAGGTTGAACTCGATGGACGTCTTTTTTCAACCTCATCTACTATGTAATACTATGTACGTAATAATGGATACGGGGGCTTAGATCTGTGGTTGTACCAAAGGATACTAGGTGGGCAATGGATCTACATGATTCGTCATACATAGGTCATCATCCTTCAACCATTCATGCCACATTCATGTCCTGGGAATTGTAAAACAGGTATATCCTTTAGCTCCGTCCCTCCTGACATCTTAGTTCTAATCTCTATTGTCCCAATTCAATATGCTGTGACGCTTCTTCCCAGTGCTGGAGAAGATTTGGGTCCCATTCATTTCAATGTTGTCAATGTCTTGCCCAGCATGGGGAACACGATTCAAAGCATGCTTAATAGTGGTCTCCTCTTTGCCCCAAACCTCTTCACTGGTCTTTCAAACCTGAAATCCATTTCTCTCTCTGGAACGACCTTCCTCTCCCTATTCTCCTTCTCTCCCCACCTTGAAATCCAATCAGGAATGTAACGCATTGCTTCACGCTGGCAGGGAATGGGCTGAAGATGCATTTCAATAACACCACTATGTTTCCCTCTCCAGATGCACGCACCTACCCTCTTAGCCACACTCCATGAGCCAATGTACATCTACTGTCCATTGTAAGCTCTTTGGCGCAGGGACTCCCTTCTTCCAATGGAAAAAAAATTATTTCCTGCATTTATCTTTTGGCCAAAACATAGAGGGTCTGCAACCACGTTTTGGGCCAAAAAAATGAACTAAATGACCCATACTTATGAGAAGAAAAACATAGAAGTTAATGAAATAACTTGACATATTGCATGTGTGTTGGGGCTTCTCTGTTTGTTTGTGTGTGTATAGATATATAGATATATATTTCAGTATCTCCAAAATTGAGACTCAACGAGTTCCTCATTGTATATACTAAAACAGTGACCCTAAGGCTGATCCCTGTGGGATGCCATAGTAACACTACACCATGATGAATATGTTCCATTATTAACTACTCTCTACTTCCTTAGTGTCAACCAATTTAGTGTCCATTTGCAAATGTTTACACTGCTGCCTATATCTGTTTTCTTAACAATCGAGAATGAGGAGCAGGGTCAAAACCCTTTGCAAAGTCCATAAATCAGGAATGTCAAAAGCTGACTGGCAATGCACACAATGTCATAGGCTGTATTAAAGGTAGGCTACACCTTAAAACATATACTTGTAAGTATGTGGCACCCCCAGGGGGAATAATACTTACTTAAGGGGTTAATGGGCCCTAGAGGGGTTAACTGTATGGGTAGCTACAGTGTAACAGCCTCCCATCACATTGTATGGAGTTGTTGGGCAGAAACCTAGCCACACCTACACTCTAGAAGGTGCCTAGTGATGTCACTAAGTAAGGAAACTAAATAAAATGCTATACCCCTCCCCTAGTAGTCATAGTGAATACTGACATTACTCGTGGTATATAAGGAGGGGATGGAACATTCTTGTTCAGATCCCAGGAGGAGACCAAGATGGGGGATCTCATTGTATATAGTGTAAGTCTTGTGAGTCTGTAACTATGTGTGTTAATATCAGGACCCCCTTTGTTATTTTCAAGTTTAGGGAGTGTCACTCCTAAATACTAGGGCCCCTCTTTATGGCCCTGAGGCGTGTTCCACCCACAAGAGGGGATGTCCACTGCTCTCTTTCGCTGTAAGGGACTCAAGGAGTTAAACTCCCTTTACAGGGCAGGAAACTGCACTGGTGTCGGGTTTCCTATCGGAGCTGAGAGGTGGATATAATTAATTCCTGATTGAGCAGGGATAAAAGGCAGGAAGTTGCAAGCGACAGGGAGATAGTTTTTCCCCAGAAGGGTAGAGAGGCTTCTCCCAACCAGGCGGGACGCTGGTTGTTCTGGACCCTAGAACTGCAGGAAACAAGACTGTGGAATCCAGCTGGGACTCCCACCCAGGATAAAGATTACTACGGGCTGGACACCGCCTGCTTCCCATAACCGGCATTCCTGGCTTTCTGAAGGAGCTACAGAGAGACCTAGGAAGGTAATTCCCTGCAAAGCCAGATAAGAACTTTATATATATTTCTTTTACATAAGAACTGTATATTTCTTGTTGGATTGGTGTATTGCAGCATAAGTTTTTGGGCTGATAACCAGCTTAGCTGGTGGCCCCGTTAGAAAGGCTACAGTAACATTAGTTAGTTTCCCTAAAGGGAATAGGATTTTATTGTATGTTTTGGTTTTGCTTAAAGGGACAGTGCACTTAATGTTTAGTTGCTTTGTGGAGAATAAACCACTACAGTTAAGCTTTACCTACTGTCCAGGCGTCTGACTGACCTCGCCTATAGGCCGCTCCGTCACAGTTGCATTAAACTTTTTTTTCCCACACTGCCCCTTATCTATGTAACTCCCTCACACTCAGTATATGCCAAGCCCCATGTCTCACCCCCTTTAAGTCAAAGCTAAAAATTGACCTCTTAAATTAAGCATTTCAATAGCCCAGACCATGGCTACTGTCCCACACCCACCGTCACTCCTACCAACCATTGTGGACAAGCATTGCCATCTACTGCATGTATTCCCTCACCTGCTGTCTCTGTAAGTCTCCCTACATACCACTTAGATTGTAAGCTCTCCGGGGCAGGGATTTCCTTTCCTATTCTCTTATTTTCTGTGTTGCACTTATGGTATTATTATTCCCTGTATTGTATTGTTTGTTTTGTAAAGCACACTGTGTGTGCTATATAAATAAAAATATACTTACAACAGCTACACAGATATAATTATTATGCATATGCAGCGCCGCCGACAGGGGGAAGGCCGGGACAAACTGATCGGCGTGGCAACGGAGGAATCTCCCTAAGGTAAGGAGGTTTGTGGGTGTGTTGTGAATAACAGGGGTTTATTGTGTGTATAGTGGTAGGGGTATTATGTGTATCATTCTGTATAGGGGGAGGTTATGTATTTTAGGGGCGGAGGGGTTATGTGTATTAGGGGAGGAGGTTGTTATGTGTATTGGGGAAATGATTATGTGTATTGAGGGATGGGGTTATTATGTGTATTGGGGAGAGGGAGGTGGGGAAGGGGGGGAGAGGGTGGTGGGGGAGTGGGAGGTAGGTGTGTAAGGGAAAGAGGTGGGGGAGGGAGGGAGAGAGGTGGGGGCATGAGGGCTGGAGAGAGGTTGGGGTATTAGGGAGAGGGAGAGAGGTTGGGTGTGAGTTGGGAGAGAGGTTGGGGTGTGAGGGAGAGAGAGATTGGGGTGTGAGGGAGGGAGAGAGGTTGGGGTTTGAGGGAGGGAAAGAGGTTGGGGTGTGTGGGGGGGGTGAGTGAGAGAAGTGGTTGTGTGAGGTTGAGGTGTGAGGGAGAGAGGTGGAGGTGTGAGGGACTGTATTTGGATTAACAATAGATATTACTAGCTGAGAGACCCGGTGTTGCCCGGGATGTAATGTTCCTGCTCCTCTCTCTCTCTCTCTCCTCTCTCCTCCCCCCTCTCTCTCTCTTTCCCTGTCTCCCCCCTCCCTCTCTTCCCCCCTCTCCACCTTCCCCTGTCTCCCCCCCCTCTCTCTCTCTCCCTCCTCTTCCCCTGTCTACCCCCTATCTCTTCCCCTGTCTCCCCCCTCTCTGTTTGTCCCCCGTTCCAATAAATCCAGCTCCCCCCCCTTTACAGGTGTGGTCCCTCCCCCCCCCCCCCATATTTACCGGTCCGGTCCCCCGACCCCTTTCCAGCTCCGTTCCCCCCTCCTTTACAGCTTCATGCAGTGTGTGTGTGTGTGTGCGCGCGTCAGTCAGTGGGTGTGTGTGTGTGTGTGCGTCAGTCAGTCAGTGGGTGTGGGTGTCAGTCAGTCAGAGGGTGTGGGTGTGCGCGTCAGTCAGTTTGTGTGTGTGTGTGTGTGCGCATCACTCAGTGTGTGTGTGTGTGTGTCAGTCAGTGTGTGTGTGTGCGCGTCAGTCAGTGGGTGTGTGCGTCAGTCAGTGGGTGGGTGTGCGTGCGTGCGTCAGTCAGTGGGTGTGTGTGTGTGCGCGTGTCAGTGGGTGGGTGTGCGCCAGTCAGTCAGTGGGTGTGTGTGTGTGCGTCAGTCAGTGGGTGTGTGTGTGCGCGTCAGTCAGTGGGTGTGTGGGTGTGTGTGCGCCAGTCAGTGGGTGTGTGTGTGTGTGCCAGTCAGTGGGTGTGTGTGTGTGCGCCAGTCAGTGGGTGTGTGTGTGCGCCAGTCAGTGGGTGTGGGTGTGCGCCAGTCAGTGTGTGTGTGTGTGTGCATGCGCCAGTCAGTGTGTGTGTGTGTGTGTGTGTGCATGCGCCAGTCAGTGGGTGTGTGTGTGCGCGTCAGTGGGTGTGTGTGTGTGTGTGCGTGCGCCAGTCTGTGTGTGCGCGTCAGTGTGTGTGTGTGCGCGTCAGTCAGTGGGTGTGTGGGTGTGTACGCGTCAGTCAGTGGGTGTGTGTGTGTGTGCGCGTCAGTCTGTGTGTGCACGTCAGTGTGTGTGTGTGTGTGTGTGTGCGTGCGCCAGTCTATGTGTGCGCATCAGTGTGTGTGTTCGTCAGTCAGTGTGTGTGTGTGTGTGTGTGTGTGTGTGTGTGTGTGTGTGTGTGTGTATGCGTCAGTCAGTGGGTGTGTGTGTGTGCGCCAGTCTGTGTGTGCGCGTCAGTGTGTGCGTGTCAGTGTGTGTGCGTCAGTCAGTGCGTGTGTGTGTGTGTTTCCGACAGGCAGTTTGTGTGTCAGTCAATTTGTGTTTGTTGTTGTGTGCCCCCCCATCTGCTTTTTCCTCTGCCCCCCCTCTGCTTTTTCCTTTGCTCCCCCCCCCCTCTGCTTTTTCCTGTGCCCTCCCCCTCTGCTTTTTCCTGTGCCCCCCCCTCTGCTTTTTCCTCTGCCCCCCCTCTGCTTTTTCCTCTGCCCCCCCTCTGCTTTTTCCTCTGCCCCCCCCCCCCTCTGCTTTTTCCTCTGCCCCCCCCCCTCTGCTTTTTCCTCTGCCCCCCCCGCTCTGCTTTTTCCTCTGCCCCCCCCCCTCTGCTTTTTCCTCTGCCCTGTTGCGAAGGGGGGGGTGGGGGTGGTTGTTGATACCTGCTCACGCTCCCGGCTTGGCCGCTGGTCTGGGCGGGGGTTCGATACCTGCTGGCGCCACCTCAGCCGTGGGGGGGTTTTGTGGGGTGGTGATAGCTGCTGGTGCCACCCTGCTTCCCGGCCGCGGGTGGGGGGGGATGATAACGTACCTGGCTGCTGGTGCTACCGGCGGTAGTACTGTATGTGAGGCGGCGGCCACCACGTGTGAGAGGCGGCGGCGTCGGTTACTCGGCGGTAGGCGACGAGAGGTGAGGTGGAGGAGGGGGGGGTGTTTGAGGTGAGACTGTGGTGCCGAGGAGCGGGCGCCGCTGGCCCCATGGTTCAGAGGCTGGGGTTTGCTGTGTGGGGGGGGGGAATGTGGGGACAGGTGAGGCTGGGGCGCCGCTGGCCGTGGGTAGCGGTGCAGAGTCTGGGGTTTGCTGTGGGTGTGGGGTGGGGGAATGTGGGGGGGGTGAGGGGGTGAGGTGGTGGCGGCACCGAGGAGCGGGCAGCGTTGGTAACTGTGTCGGCGGCGGGTGAGTGTGACCAATGAGGCGTGCGGGGCTGGTGCACGGACCAATCTGATTGGCCAGAGGGTGAGTGACAGACCAACTGACCAATCAGATTGGCCTTTTTTTGACAGACATTCAACGTTTTGAAAAATATAGATATAGATGAGAAGCTTTCGACAATTCTCTCTCTTCCTCAGGTCAGCAATTCTGATTTACAGAGATCCCAGGAGTTTAACACAGATGTAAAAATCCAGATAACAATCTAAGACAAGATGTGGAGAATTCATGGCAGAGTGGATGGTAAATAAACAGACAGGGCAGTAAATGGATGAAAGGAATGGTGATAAATGTTAGCGCATACTAGTCTAAGTAAAAATGGTATCACCGAATACTGCCGTCCGCATTTACTCTGCACTATCGTAACTCGGCTAGCACGGCTATTTTTATTTAACTCATTATTCAAAAATCACAACTTTCTAACTACCCCCTCCTGCTGTCACCATACAACCCCTGTCACAGACAGAGCCATAAATAACATCACAGGAGGTGACAGTGGGACAGCGGAGAGATGCGGAACATGGCGGCACACAAAGGGAAACCGTGACGTCCATCACTTGGGATGTTATAACTTGACTATTTTGATTATTTTATTGATATTGAGACCTTTCTGGATATATAACACTTAATAGTTATCATCATACACGACAGCCTTCCTATTACACATTTTCTTAATAGGGGTGCAGCCAGCTTTCAACATAACATACAAATGAAGCACACATCAGCACATAGGAGAGGCCCCCATTCTTCCTATTTAGCCAGACGCAAAAATGGAGGCAAGGCCCAACGCGCCCCCACAACAACACGCCAGCGGCAGTACGAACGTGTGCTACATCTGTAGCCAGTTGCTCTTCCAATGTCCTACGCAGATGCTCTCTTGGTACCATTGTCTGTTTATAACTTGGACTGTGTTATTCTTCGCTAAAACATGCTCTTAATTGTTTCCCTTCTGAGGAACAAGCCTGGCATATCCTCTCTGATTTAAACGTAATTCACATTGTGTTAACTTAAGTGAAATTTTAGTGCATTAATGAAGTGATAATACCAGGCCCATCGGTGCACATTATTTTTTTGCACTCTTATCATTTTAGGAAAGGGGATAATTTGCTCTCCCCCGGGATCTTGTTAAGAGGCTGTTCTGTCTGCGAGGCCAGTTCAATTTGCTCTTATGAATGAACTGTTAGAAAATAATCAATAATTGTGTCAGTCGGGTCATGCAGCCAAATGCAAAGTATTCTACAAGCTTTGCTTACATGATATGATCCCTGCCCCCCAAAAAAAGAAAGGACATTTCCGAGAAAATATCTCAGAAATCTAATCCGCTGAATTTAAGGGAATGTCCTGGCGCGTTAGGCCGTTCTGCGCATTATAATATTGTGCAATTTGATCCGTTCTGCGCTCAATAAACAAGTATCTTTGAAAATAGGGGGAAAAAGCCATTGTTGCTCAACTTTTGCTGGACAATATTGTATTCGGTTACATCAATATTCTCTGCCGGCAAAATATTACACTATCCCAAGCCAACCGTGGACATCTGAAATCATTGACGGTTTTCAAAGTTCATGAATAAGAACAGGCATAATTGTTAAGTGGGTCAAATCTAAGGTCACTGAAAATCATGGGCCTGCCACATTTCTAATCGGAGCATATCTGAATGCAAGAAGAAATTGCAATGGAAATGATTATGCTTATTCCGTAGAAAACAATGCTCAAAGTTACAAAACAGTGCTGAATCTTAATACAACCTCCAGTCTATCCATTTGAACAGGACTAAGCTCAGTGTAGTAACTCAGAAATGATATGTCAATGATAAATATTATTACCTAAAGAAGTAGAGGCGGGGGAGGCGAAGCCCAGCGCTTAGATCTTCAATGCATGTTTTTTTGGCGTATTTCATGCTAGTCCAAGACAACCACGATTGCTGTCTTCATATCTCTTAAAGTAGAGACAATGCTATATTTAAACTGCTCTGACATAACCAGTATATCTTCAGAGTGGAGGGGCCTCTGGATTCATGTCCATTGTACTGGTTCTTCAGATTTGGTTGCCTTCAGGACTGATGTCTAATGTCCAGAGTGGAGGGTCTTCTTGAGTAATATATTTATAGTCGTATTAATGTCTTTGTTTTCTACATTATATATTGTATATGCTTATGCTTTTTCTTTATATATTTATGTTATTATTCATCTTCTATTTATTACTATGTAGCACATTTATGTTTAAATGCCAACATCTTGATTCAGTTAGAAAATAGGCATGTTCCAATTGGTGCATTGGTAGGCTGTAAGTAGTGTAGTGTAAGGAATCGGGGGCCACGTCCCTTGCGGCGTGACCCCTCCTTACCCACTACCAGTACTGCAGCAGCTGCTGTCCCTGCCCCCCGTCGCTACCCATGCCGCCACCCAGCGCATACCTTGAACTCTGCCGCAGCCGCCATCTTGGATTCTGGCGCGGGTGTTATAGAGCGCGCGCTTCCTTCTAGGATTATAGCGCGCGCATTATGCCTATCTCCGCCCCCCGCTCGGCGTGGGAGTCTCCACCACATCTCCAGCACTCTCAACTGTGCTCTACTACTTCCTGGTCTCTCAGCCACTCACGAGCAGCTCCTCGACACGCCCCCACCTTGCCCCTCGTCCGGATTGGTCATTGCCGCTTTAAATATCCTGCTTTGCCTTCACTTCCTTGCTCTGCATAGCTCCTTGCTACCTGTGTTGCCTGGAACCTGTGTCGTGCTCTCTTGTGTTTATTCCCTACCGCTATTGACGCGGCTCGTCTGAAAACCCCCTCTGGCTTCTGAACTCGGCTTTCCTACTGACTCCTCTAACCTCTAAGACCCCCGGACTCTGCTACGGATTTTGACTACGGTACTTTCTATATCCTCGGACTCGGCAAGTACTTGACCATTCTTTATCTACATCCAGGCCACACTATACGCCACGTCCCGGACACGCCCCCTCTGCTGTCAGTGCGTATACTCTACATCCCACCTCAGTGCAGGGGACTGGTCTGGTCTGCGGGCTGCACAGCGTGACAGTTAGAAGCCAATCAATGGAGACTGTGTCACTTGCTCACTGTTCCCACGGGAACATATGGCTATTTAAAGAGTCACATTGCCTTTGAGTTCCCGTGATGAAGCTGCTAGGCAACGAAACGCGTTGTGACAAGTACTATGCATTAGGACCCTGAGACACGAGAGGTGAAGGCACCGCTCCAGGAATCTGTTGGAGGAGAAGCTACAAAACGCTGCCGGGGACCAGTACATAGCCATTTCCAGCAAATGCTCTTGATCTAGCGATACACAGTAAAGGCATAATTTATAAGCTTATATCGTTGGATTAATTTATCTGTTACACTTTAATATTTTTAGTGCACGGTGATCTGTTTGCTCAATCCAAATAAAATTCGATCACACTATGGAAACATGCACGTCTTTTCTTTGCTTTTAGTCTTCTTGAGTAATAGCCAGTGTATTTTCAGAGTGGAGACGTTTCAGAACCAAAGTCCATTGTATTTTCAGACTTGGGAGGCCTATGAATAAAGTCCAAGATATATTTAGAGTGGAGGGACTTCAGGGATAATGCCTAATGTTTATACAGAGTGGAGGGACTTCACAAGTAATGTCCAATGTATCTTCAGAGTGTAGGAGGCTTCAAGCGTAATGTCCAAGAAATCTTCAGAGTGGAGGGGTTTCAGGAGTAATGTCCAAATGTATCTTCAGAACCAAGGGCTCATGTCCAGTATACTTTTTAGAATGAACGGGCTTCCAGACTAATAACAAGAATATCTTTAGAACCAACGAACTACCAGTGACCAACATATCTTCTGTACCAAGGCGTGACTGGAGTAATAACCAGTGTGTCTTCAAAACTGAGGATCTTTCGCAGTAATCAATAGTTTATCTTCAGACCCAGCAGTGTCCTGAATTATTGACTCCTTTTCAGATCTGCGCAGAATACAAAGTTTCACCTTTATGGAAGCCACCAGTGGTCCTCTGTAAAATTACAGACTAGCTCATTTTTACTTGAACATTTCCCTTCATAACCCACATGCATCTACAGATACAAGTGCAGTTGAGATAACGCGGCCAGACTATGTTCTTATAGATGTAATGGTCCTGGAGACAAAGAGACTTCCAGTAGAATTGACAAATTGCATTCTACAGGTATGATGAATTAAAGCAATGTATTTTAAGACTAAAAGGCCACAAGGGTCATCCTATGAAGTGACTGAATGGTTTTTATAAAAGCTATTACGTCCAACAACAAACAGAGTGCCTCTATTTATACATACTTGTATATTCATTAACTCAGCACTACCTGTTAAAAGTTGTCTATGGTGGAGTACAAGAACATTGTTGTTAAAAGAACAATCCCTCTTAGCCCATTAAACACATGTTGTTAACAATTAAGTGACAATGTCATAGGCTTTGTTAAAGGGGGCAATTCCTCCTAGGATCAAAGTGAACTACAGTGGTGAAAAAAATGTTTGTGAACCCCAATGATAATTACGGAAATTCCGTCGTTTTCCCATGATAACCTTCTTGAATCAAAACCAGTATTTTCTTAAATATCCTAATAGGGTTTATATTAACCAATTCCATGTCTCGTCAAACAAAATGATGTATGAATTAGACAAAACGATGCGTAATTAGGAGTCAGGGTATGTGACAAAGTAAGTGAAACCCTGGTTTTATCAGCTAAATTAAAGGGGATAATTACAATTGGGTGTTTAAATAATTAGGCAGATCTTCAGGGGTGAGTTTGGGAGGCCCCACCCTATATAAAGATCAGAAACTTCATGAGTTTGGTCTTCACCATACAGGTGTGTGGAAACACCTCGTGCCACAATCAAAAGAAATCTCTGAGGACCTCAGAAAGCAGTTATTGCTGCTCATCAGTCTAAAGACCACACACGTCAAATCCCGCCACTGGCTGTAATGGTGGATGCTACAGTTGTTAATCATACCATGGCTTGAAGATAATAGATACTTGAGATCCACTATCCAAAGGAGGACACATTTCTTTGCCGAGCCATACGTCCCGTGGGTCCCAGTATGCTCCTTTACTGGGTCCCTTTTGTCATCTCCTTGGTTAAATTCAACTGGATGAAACTCTTAATCACATATTGCAGATTTTCTCGTTTTCTACAGTGCTTGGCATAGTGTCACACCTATAGCAGAAGTCAAGGCTAGTGTCCATCAGAGTGGGGGGTCCTACTGTATTCATCCCCCTTCTAGAGGGCGTTTCTCTCCTGGGGGCCCTCCTATGCCTTTCTCCTCGATCTAGCCGAGCATCTTCGCTCTGTACCTCTCTTATCCATAAGGAGGCCAGGAGCATCGGCACGCCGTCGGGGGTTTGCCTGCTTTCTCCGATCCATTACGCTCTGCACTCCCCCGTTTGGGTGCCCCGGCTTGTGGCGGGCATTCTCTCCTTATCCATGCGCTGTCACCAGATCCCCATCGGTTGTTAGCCGCTACACTCTTATTTGACCTCAATCTGGGCGATCGCACAGCCATCTGTTCTTCCTCATCCCTTATCTCCATTAGGAGCTCTCTCTAAGAATTTAGGAGGTGTCTCTTTCTGCTCTCACAGCTGAAGGTACAGCGCCATCAAGTCTCCTGTGGGGACCCCCATATTAATTGTTCCACTCTGGTGTGGTCAACCCTGTCTGCATAGACCCCTTTGTTCCTCATGACCTTTTGCAGGGCCACTTCTAACCTACATAGAAATTCCGATCATTTCTCCCCCACCTGTTGATACATCCCCATGCACTGGAAGTAGAGGTTTTCACCATGTTCGGTAGCCCCGAATGTACTTTCTGAGGCTTGCAGGTAGGCGCTAGGGGTGAAAGCTTCTTTCCCTTTCTCTAACTGCCATTATTATAGCCAACATGGGCCCTTTGAGGCTTTCCGCAATCTGGACTCTCTTGTCCTGCTCGCATCCCCCCCCATTCTTGCATCATCTGTGTGGCCTGCTCTATCCAGTTGCTCAATATCGTCCTCTCGAGGTGGGGAAGGCCTTACACATGAAAAGGTCTGTAGCCGCCGGTAATCTCCCTGGCGGGATTGCATGGACTTTTCCACTAATTCCCCCATGGCTGTTATGAGTGCCACGGGTGAGGTAGAGAGGGTGTCCGTGAAGGACCTAGGGACAGCGGGTGCATCTCACTGTGAAGCTCTTCCATGGTGGCCCCCTCTTAGCTAGGTGCTCTCGGACATCGCCTACGATAGTGCGATTGACGGGATTGCTAGGGCTAGCAACATGGTCACAACCAACAGTTGTATCCCACATGTTATTGTCTCTCCCCGATATACTGTTAGGCACACGAGCAGCCTCAACGTTTTCATCACACATACACAGTACAAATGCAGTCTTAATACTATAACACAACATTATTCCCTTGATTTGGGCCTGTCCCCTGGCAGGAGCCGCTCTTAGTGCCCCATTGATGTTTACATCAGTGACTGTATCTGGGACTGCTAGGATTAACGCTTTGCTATAATCCAGCTCGTCAAGCGCGCACCACTCATTTAAAATGGCCGCACTTATGGTGAGGAACTGTTGGCTACACTCGACAGGGGGCGCTATGGAGCGAATGTTCTAGTAAATTCTAGATTCAAATTCCTTCCCTACACATTACCCCACACATGGTCATTCAATGCATGCACAGCACAACGGAACATAACACTCCCCACTAAGCGCTGTGCGGGTGTGTGTCAGTGTCTTTTCCTGTGGCCACTCAATCCTGGGTATGAAGGCCTGTGTGTCAGCGATTAGCCAGGATTGGCAGTGCTAAGAAAACCTGCCCTCATGGGAGTTTCTTCTGGCTGCAGTATTGCAGTTGTCCACCAGGTTTAAGACAAGGTAGAAGAACTACAACTCCCAGAGGGCATTGCAGCCTAGGACTCTCCCACTTCCTGCCTACCCCTATTTAAACTCCAGGAAGTTGCTCCTTCTTGGTGTTTCAACTTTGTTTTTGCCAGCCCACATCCCTGGTACTTGCCCATTTCCCTGTCCTTGTTTCCCAGTCCTTGTTACCTTGCCTGCTATCTTGTTTAACCAGGATTGCTTGTATCTGCCCTAATTAAACTGTTTATCATTATCCTCCCCAGTGTTCTCAGAGTTTGAAACGCTATATTTTTTGCTCGCAAAGGAAAATGGATCTTAAAAAGTTTTTTCATGAACTGGCAGATGCAGTGGGAGACTTGTGAATGGAGGTTGGTACTCTGGTTAGTGCGAGCGCTTATATCCGTGCAGACCTGCAGGCTTTTCTGCAACCAATTATTCCAGCTCCAGTCAGTGACATCAGCTGAAAAAAACTACTGCTAATTCTCAGATTTCCAGGTTTAAGACAAGTGTTCCTCTCGCTGATTTGCCTACAGTCCCCTGTTTAACACTGGAGGATTCTGGGACTCCCGCTGCAAAGGCAAGTTTGCGTATCACAGATTCTTCTGCAGCGGTACCCTTTGCTGACGCTAAGGCCTCAGCCAGTGTGGTGCTGAGCGGGTGCGCACGCTCACGGTGGCCGTGATGAAACACATTGCGGCAGTGTGTGTGTGGCCAGCGTGAGCGAGCGCCTGAGCATGCGCGGCGCTTGCCTGCTTGCCAAGCAAACAAATTTGAATGTTCCACTTGCTCGCGCGTCACGTGAGCGATTCGCCCAATGAGGGCCAACCAGCTCTGTGACGTCTTGGCCACGCCGCTCCACCCCAACCCCCCTGACAACATGACATCACGTGACCCCGCACCGAAGACAAGGTAAGGAGAGGGGCGCGAGCAGGGAAGGGGGGAAAGTTTGTACACCCCTGCCTTATATAACCCTTAATGAGTCTGAGACTCACACTCCAATGATAAGTTTGTCTCACTGATTCCTCTGCGGTGTTTGAGGTATCCATTACTGACTAAGGCTTCCACTTCAAAGACAGGTTTACCTCTCACTGATTTTCCTGCAGTACCCAATATAATCCTTACTGATTCAAAGTACCCCGCTTTAAAGACAGCTTTACTGCTCGCTGATTCCTGTGCAGCGCCTGATGTGTAACCATTCCGATTCCTTTGCTCCCACTGTAAAGACAAGCGCACTCCTTTCTGATTCCCCATCAATATCTGATGCATCCTCTGCTGATTTCATGACCCCCCACTGCAAAGACCAGTTTTCTGCACAGTGATTCTTTTGCAGAGCGTGGTGTATCTATGCTGGATTCCAAGGATCCCACGACAAAGACCAGTTTACTGCTCACGAATTCCCTGGCATCTGTATTGATGGATTTTGACACTCAACTGCCCCAAAGTACTGGCACTTTGCTGTCGGCCAATCCAAAGGCAGAGAACCACTTTGTTTGCCACACATAAGAGGCTATGTGTAATTGAATTAGACTTTGACAAGAGGATTGTATCTGCCCCTTCATAGTGCCCATCAGTCACTGGCCATGTTGTCCTTTTACCGGATTCAACCTGTGACAGAGCAGCCTCATGTAATTCTGCATGCTGGTCAGAGTAATACAATTACTCCACTAGAACTTGTGCCTTATGTTTCTGACCGACCCTCTGTGCTTCCTTCGTCGTACTCCTATGGAGAAATCCCCATCCAGCTATTAGATGGGCTTATTCAGCCTGTGTCCGAGTCCCCAGCCTTGCCGGCACTCTGAATGCTCAAGTATTCAGAGTCCCATCATGAACTGGTATCTCTATGTGTATGCAATCGGCTGAGCAGCCAGTCTTGGCCTCTGAATTAATGATGCCTGTGTTGTTACCGGAGTCTTCCTCTGATGCTATCAAGTCTTCTTGGAACACTACTCATGAGTAGCTGGATTTTGTGTTCCAAAAGCCTGGTGCTCACCAACAGCTCAATACTTCTGATGCATTCAGCTTATCAAGTCTTTCGGTGCCACTGCTTTCTATCTCAGAGGTGGTACTCTCAAAGAGACTGTCTCATATCAAAGCTGCTATCCTGAGGAGACTGTCTCATATCAAAGCTGCTATCCTGAGGAGACGGTCTCATATCAAAGCTGCTATCCTGAGGAGACTGTCTCATATCAAAGTTGCTATCCTGAGGCGACGGTCTCATATCAAAGCTGCTATCCTGAGGAGACAGTCTCATATCAAAGCTGCTATCCTGAGGAGACTGTCTCATATCATAGCTGCTATCCTGAGGCGACTGTCTCATATCATAGCTGCTATCCTGAGGCGACTGTCTCATATCAAAGCTGCTATCCTGAGGAGACGGTCTCGTATTAAGTCTGTTACTATTCAGAGGCGTTTCTGCAACAACTCCAAGTCGCAAAGAGCATTTACCAAACCAGCTCCTGGGGCATCGGGAGTCGCCCCTAGGAGGGGGAGTACAGTCAGACCTGTGCGTCAGCGATTAGCCAGGATTGCCAGTGCTAAGAAAACCCAGCTCTGCCTCCACATGCTCTGCCAGGGACACTTACAGATCTCCTCTCCTGGTCCTGCCCCTCCAGAGTCCAATCTCATTGGCTAAGGCCCTGTCCATCACAAATCACATCCTCCTGCACTGGAAGTTTATTTATAAAATGTTTTATCAGGAAGTAATACATTGAGAGTTACCTCTCGTTTTCAAGTATGTCCCGGGCATAGTTAATATGACAAATAATACATGGTTACAAATACAGTTACATAAATGAACAGGGTATACATTATATACAAGACATTGCGTGCACAGTTAGAGAAGATGTATATTATAGGCTTATGTAACAATGTAAGAAGTGGCTCCCTGATGCAACAAAGCATGCTGGGAGTTGTAGTTTCCTATCGCAGGCAGGGGGCAGTGTATGAGTTGGCTGCATACATCTTACGTGTGTGTGCACGTGCGCGTGCGTGCTAGTGCTATATTTAGGGACACTGCTTAGCCATTGTGTGCCAGGGGGCCCGCTCCATGATTAGCTTATTAGCACATGGGTTAATTAGCTACGTAAGTGCTAGAGGCTGGCAGTCAGAGCTTTGGAATTTGGCACTGAAGGTGATTAACCTCGGACACTAAAGTGCTTTGTAAAGAGTGATCGTTCCTTTAACACGGAGACCGCATCGCACTGTACGAATAATGAGCAGGTACTGGCGCTTATTCATGAAGCGGAGTTGCATGTAATTCCATTGAAGTGGCCGGAATCGCCATTTGATCTATATTTCAATGTATAAAGTTGCAAAAGCCCGAGACAGAAACACAAAAAGGAACTGAAACGGCCAACGTTGTAGTAGCTAAAAATGCTCATTTTTGGTTACATTGTACTTTATTTCCTTTCCAATAAAGCCAGTTTTTCTTGCAGTAAATCACATGATTTTCTTTCTGGAATGACATATGAAGCAGATCCTTTATGCTTGGAGATATGTATATGAGAATACATTGTAACCCAACTCCCCCGCATTAACTATTCACATGCTGATAAGTGGTCCCACTGCACTATATATTTTGTCATCAGATAGCCATTAATGTCACTTTTTTTCAGTGAATTCTCATCGATACGTGAAACTGCCCTTAGTGACCTGCCTGGTGAATCATTTAATGGATTTTTCCTTTTTCTTCACACTAGCCTATCGTAATTCCCATAAAATGTCATGTTGTCACGTGCATTTAAAAAAAATATGTCAATTTCAATATGTTTTGAGCTGTCAGATCCTTCTTACGAGAACCTGAGATGTCGAGCCCAGATACTGTAGGTCTGCAATGTATTGCAAAACTATAGATTCATTTCAATGCCCAGTTCAGTGGCTCCCAACTCCAGTCCTTCAGAGCCCCCCATCGGTCCAGCTTTAAGAATATCCCGGCTTCAGCACAGGTAGCTCAATCAATGGCTTGCTCCTAGGGTTGCCAGGTGGCTTCTCCAAAAATACTGGACTCCGTGGTGAAAGGTGCGTCAGGTCACTATGTTGTGAAAAGCGTGAATAAATAAGAGTCATAATCTGAGGATCATTGCAGAATGACAAATAAGTTTATTGCAGTGTACGTGCACACGCAGAGGAGAGCTTCAAAATAAAACTCTCCCAACGACATGGTGGCATACAGGCCTTATTTATAGACAAAATTCTAAGCCCACACCCCCTAAACGAGGATGCTTGTGCGTCACTACGTAAGCATATAAGATAAACAAAATATGTACATGAACACATTGAGTTAACCGCATTATTATGGGATTCATATTAGAAATGAAATGACTCAGCTAATATTCCTTATACGGGCCGGTGACTTTTACTCTACATACAGGACTTCATGGGCACCTCCCTCGGAATGCGAGACACTGTGTTATCTGTCTCTTCTTTTCATAACATTGGCACTTTTGCTCTTCTCTTCAAGGTTTTTCAGTTAGCTGCGTGGCTTATTATCACTTTAAAATTGGAAGCAAAAATCTCTTTCAAAAAGTCCATTCTCATACCCCTTTCATTCAGACAAAACCTAAAATGGATGCTGACTTAAAATGGTTGCTTAGATCCCAGTGCTGTTATTTCAGACACCCCTTACGTCATATTCTCACTTTGTCAATGTCCAGGGAGGAAAATACCGGACACATACATGTCCAGTATTACAGTACCTCTCATTACTGGACAGAGGATCCAAATACAGGGCAGTCCAGTTCAATACCGGACACCTGGCAACCCTACTTGCTCCTTTTGACCGAACCACCTATGCTGAAACTGGGATATCCTTCAAACCGAACCTGTTGGGAGTTCTTGAGGGCTGGAGATGGGAGCTGTCACGGGAGACCAGAACTTATTCACGAGATCAAGCACCAGACAGGACCCAGAGATCAAATAAAAGTGTATTTACTCCAGCCGGAGCCAGCAGACGCAGCACAAAGTCATAACAGAGCTATACTGTACTCACAAACCCAGAACAGTTCAGGGGGAAACCTACGAGTAATAGGTGCCCGGCGCCAATGTAATGGCTTACCTGGCGCAGCTTCCACTCCTGGTGGGGCGTCGGAGTATCCAGGTACGCGTTGGCTGCAAGTCAGTCGAGCACATTCAAAACACCTGCTCCGGAATGGCGTGCAGCCTTGTTTTTTGGGTGTCTCTGGCCCAACCTCGGAGTACACCGCTTAGTTCGTCTACAAGTTAGCCTCAGCAAGGTCTGTGGAACTTGGATCGGCAGCCTCTTTTCTAGATTTCCAGTCGCCATAGGAAATCATGGACAATCGCAGATGGACCAATCACAGAGCGAGGGCTCACCTGTGTTGGCCAATCTAGATTGGGGATGTGACGGAGGAGCAAAGGCAAAGCGAGCGGAAATTACAAACCGTCCAATGAGAACAACGCCTACCTGCCCATGTTTTTTAAGGCCGGTTTGCTATCTCCTGGTAAGATAGGCACCTCGCTGTGTGGGGCAGACAATGGCTAAACCTTGATCCCTGGGTGTGCAGACTGGGTAAGTGCATTGCCAGCCATGCATGCCCTGGAAACAAAGAATACACAGTTACATTAAGCACAATCCATTTTACGTGTAGACATTTTTTTAAATCTTTTTATTGGTTTATGAATAACATGAAACAATATAAATACAATAATTCATGGGGGGGGGGAAAACTTATCGATAACTACTATACCCCTACACTCCCACAACCCACCGCCCCCCACACCATAACTCATATATTATCTAAGAACCTTGTAGGAACACCAGATATTGCCACAAAACAAAGACACCATCCCAATATCTGAGACCTCTTCATTTCAGAATCAATAAATCTATACATTTATATGAAAGAAAGAAAAATTATAATCTATATAATAAAAAACTCACTGCATTATCTGGTCTCGTTATGATAGTTATTTATTTCCAAATAAGATAGGAAACCAGATATCTATAAATTTAGAAAGTTTTTTTTTTTCGTAAGGAAAAAGTTATGCTCTCTAAAGCACATATTATTTTACACGTGTTTTTGGCCTAATGGGCCACAGAAGGATGGATCTACAGTGAAATCCTGAACATCCATCCAAGCGGATATGGGGTAATGGCTGGGCTTAACTTTTATTATAAGAGCCTTATTGCCCATACCATCACAGGAACCACTGAATAAGTGGGGAACGTTTTTATTTTGCTTTTATTGGCTTCCTTAGATTCATTGGAGCGCTGATGATCACTTCTCCATACACCTCAAAACCTACCACTGACTTTTAGTTTGGTACGCTTGTTTTGGGAACACACAACTTTGTAACTACATTTCTACGTTCCGTGCCCAGTGATACTACTGTAACTGTTATTCTCATGGCAAACATGTCTCCTGATCTAACCGAGTCTAGAAGTGAGAGGGCATCGTTGGTACAACGTGAGCTGGTAACTGTCGGAGAGATGGAAATAATCTGGCTTAAATGCTTGCCAAAAAAATGTTGGAGAAACTCTTGCCATTGTTTACTTGCAAGTTGGCCTCTGCCAGGGCTCTTTTGCTGGAATCTGATGGGGAACCGGTGACCCTTACCAATAATATCAGAGCCATAAAATCACCTCCATAAATCCCACCTTCTGGTTTAGAAGATACTCCTCAAAGGAACTCAAATATCACAGTCACAGAGGCCAAGTTTGAATCTGCTGCCTGTGAAGATACCCTCTCAGTCTCTGAGCCGGTGCCCATCTTGAATTTGCCCGGCCCTGTGGTCCTGCTCTCTACTGCACCGGGGCAGCTACTAGATCCCGTACCTATGTTTTACAAGCAACTCTGCTTCCAAACCTGCATAACTGTCTCCGGGGGAGGGAGATCTCAGCTGCTTCTCAACCACATAGACCTTTTGCCATTGATGGTTATAGGCATCACAGCCAACTAATCCTTGACTGGGTTTCATCACCTTCACAATCTTATCAACCGGTGGATTCATTTAATTGACCATTGATATTACTTTAACCCTGTGCAATCGTTCATATTAGAACAGTGCTAGTCCTGAGGATTTTCTCTCTTTCCTGCTGATTAAGTAGGGCCTGTTATATTGAGGTGAAGAATAATGTCTTTAGGTGCATGGATCCATGGATATTGTCATGGAACAAGAATCACATCCCTGTTTCACCCCCCTCTTTCCTTTACAGCTTCTGCCTGTCAGTTCTTATTTTCAGCTGCATGGAGTTTGCACACACACACTGTGCCTGTGTGATATGTAATAATGTTGCATTTCTTGCCTCTGGGCATGTAATCAGTGAGTTGCTACTGCAGCCTCTGAGATCCTTACCAGAATGGGCTAGTCTGCCCTCCCCCCTGTTTTGTTCACAGATAGTCTGTCCCTAGACTATTCCTTTACCCACATTGCTCCTCGCTTCCTTTTCCACCCTGCTGACATTGAGTACAGCACCCATCTCTTTTACTCTCCTATGGCAAGGCTATCTCTTTCTACCTGCTTCTAACTACAAATCACTACTACACACCACTCACAAGAACCTGTATTCTGCTGCTTTTTCCAATAAAGTGGAGGAAATATTATAGGACTTGGAGTGATTTGGAAAGGGAGCTGAGTTAATGCTATCGGGGGCCATTCACACATCAATCGTGACCCTGGCTTCAGAATAGTAGAAAGAGGACCGTGTGCTTTGGGGACACACACAGAGGAGCTGCTACCCACAGCCTTTATGCTAAAACAAGCAAGCAGTTTACACAGCAAATAAACAGCAGTCTCTCACCACCACAGTACAAGCATACTGCTCCACATTGCTACAGCAAAAGCCTGCACATAGCCAGCAAACAACCTTGCACACAAGGCAGCAGCTTTGCAAACAGACAGTGCAGCTTACACAAAACTTGATTGCCTTTCTCTGTCTGAGTTCACCCTCTGCACAGCTCCATAGTGAGGCATTACCATCTCACCTTACCCTGCGCACGTCCCCACGGCTAGCGCCACCAAGGGCCACGCCACCGGACACCCGCCAGGACACGGGTCAGAGCCACCGGACACCTGTGAGTACAGCTACCCCTACGCTGAACGCTGCAGGGCACCACTCGGCATCATCTGAGACAGTTGCCCATCGCTGACACAGGTAAAAGACCACACGCCACACGCACTGGCTAAAGGCCTACACACACCTACAGCATGGCAGAACTCCGAGCCTCACCAGACATCACGCAGGAGAGTGATCACTCAGACACAAAGACCGCTGCGCAACTGCAACAGGCGCAGGCAGACGCAGGGCCCAAACGGACAGTCACACTGACACAAAAGGCCCGTGAAAAATATGAGACTGACATTGAAGCACACCGCGTTAAATTAGAGTTGGCCTGGAACACTACCTCACTTGGGATACGCAATGTCGCCGGCGCTGGCAATTCTGTACAACAGCTCGAGCAGGCAATAACTCAATTAAAGATAGATCATGCATGCTACCAAGAGCTGTCAGAGGCATACGCCACTTACTTGGCCAGGGCTAACACCGGTGAAAGCCTGCAAGAAAGGGACTTACAGCACAATATTGACTTGACACGTGACAGCCGCGTGCGAACCGCCATCGCAGACGCCCAAAGCGAGAGAAAAGAGCTCCTCCTGGCGACCGCATCGCAGCGCTCAGGCACATCCAGGCACTCATCAAGGTCAGCAGATCAGCGCAATCTAACGCGTCCAGCGCAAGCACAAACGCTACCAAGGTGCGAGCTGCCGCAGAGGCCGCACGTGCCAGGGCCGAATATAGTCGGAGAGAGGCAGCCGTAAGAGAAGGAAGAGTGCGCATGCATAGAAGAGGAAGAGCAGACAGCCGCCGCTACTGCCGCAGCCACTACGCGCAGAAAAGCCGAATTTCATGCGGAACTATAGGCACTTAATCAAGAGAAGGAAGCCGCCGCCGCTATAGCCCAAGCTGAAGTCCTAGAAGCAGCCGCGCAACAGGACGGGGGGGGAGCAACCGTACAGACGGATAACCTCAGAGGATCCAAACCAACGCACTGAAGACTACGTAAGGAGCCTCTTCAGTGTAAACACCAGCGCACCATCTCAACACGGAGGGAGTGACTCAGCAGACACCGAAGACTTGCTAGGTCCTCGAGGAGAAGACGCTGTTCCTTCAATGGTACGTGCTTCCTGGAACCACCACAGCCGCAACAGTGATCCACACGCCAGCGCGCACACGGATGCACAACAACAGGCTCGCAATCCAGGTATACCCACACGGGAAAACACAGCCCCTCAGACCGACCAGCAGTCATCACTCGTCCACGCCAAGAAAGAGGCGACCGCATGGACCCTCCCAGCAACTACCTCAGCACGGGACCAACACGCCGATGCTTCAGGCCTGACAGACATAGCCAAGTACATGATCCGGCATGACCTGGTGCAAACAGGACTCATCAACTTTGACGACCGTCCTGAGAACTACCGGACGTGGAAGTTCACGTTCAAGGATGCAATCAACAGCCTGGGCTTCTCAGCAAGGGAAGAGCTCAACCTGCTATCCAAATGGCTGGGAAACGAATCCAGGGAGCATGCGAGGAGGCTTCGGACGGCAAACGCGAACCACCCCCAAGTAGGTCTTGATCTAGTGTGGGAAAGGCTAGAAGAGTGCTACGGTAGCCCTGAAGCAGTCGAGGATTCGCTCTTCAAAAGAGTCGACAGCTTTCCCAAGATCACAACTAGAGACTACTCAAAGTTACGAGAGCTCGGGGGCCTGCTGCAAGAGCTGGAGTTTACAAGGAAAGACCATTCCTTAACAGGTCTCAACGTCTTGGACTCAGCTCGTGGAGTGAGACCTATCTTGGAGAAGCTACCCTACAACCTCCAAGAAAGATGGATTTCACAAGGCTCCCCCACAATGCACCAGGCAATAAAGAATGCTGCAGGTGAGCCACTAAAAATGACACAAACTTTGCTTGGAAGCTGCGCTGTCCCCATGAAAATGACCGCAATATACAAGTGCAGGTGATCAAATAAGGCGCAAAAAAAACAGAGCGTGATCACTATTCTTAAAGTGAATACAAGTTTAAATCTGCAAAATACAGAGATATGGTGACAATATAATTATAAAGTGACTGTATCAATACAAGAATAACGTTGAAACTCCCTGCTCAACCCCTATTGGTGGTGCCTGTCTTCACTGGTCCCAAACGTAGATTGTGTACTGCGAGAACATATCCCATGAAAACGATGACAACGATTGATCCCCCCCCCCTATAAATACCTGTGAAATAGGATGGATTTGGTTCTATAGCTGGCGGCCCCTGGCTTGCAGTGTTGGCACTGCTCTGGGTAGATTGGCTTCCCATACAGTACACTCTCACCGTGCCAATCTTTCTACAGCCTTTGTAAACCAGCCGGATCTCCGAAATGCTAATGCACCGCAAGGCTCCCTCTTCCTGAACTCGTCCAGTGTATGAATTCTTAAAATGCATTAAAGGCGCTTGATGTCCTATCGCTCGCCAGAGCAGATCCTAAGTATTTTGTGGGTTTTGTTATGACGTTTTCCCTCGGGGAAAGAACACAGAAATACCGTCATAAAATCTTCCACCAGAATAATGCACCCTTTCGCTGCCGGGAAGGGGGTTAACATCTTTGCTGCCGGAAAGGTTAGATGCATATTACTCTGCGATGCTCTGACAGTTAAGGGTTAAAGTGCTAAGGTATGGGGTGTCAAACTTGAGTCACCTGTGCTGAAGCAGGGATATCTATTAAGCCTGGCCTGTTGGCGGCCCTTGAGGACTGAGTTTGACACCCTTGTGCTAGGGTGTATGGGCATTATATAGGGTGACTGATGTCTCCCGGTTTTTAAGTGGCTGTCTAGATAGTTTTTTTAAACGTCCCGCTTTTGCAGAGCGGAGCAGGGGCTGCAGCGCGCAGTGTCTCCTCTGGCCATTAGGTGGCGCTCAGGGTTGCCACCTTCTACTGAAAGCCAACCCGGAGAAAATGTAAAAACAAATGACCTTACGTGGTGTGACGTGGCGCGGCGGCGTCTTCCGGCATCCAGCTGCAACTCTTCCCCCCCCAACTGCAGTGAACATGGCTGCGCTGGGTCAATTGATGCCATGTTGCCATGACAACGGGACACTATGCAACGACGCTACGAGGCGCCATGTTGCCATGCCAAAAGTGTCATTTGACGCCGCGCAGCCATGTTCACTGCAGTTTTGGAAGTACAGGCCTGCAACAGTTACTATACAACAAGCTGCCACGGTGTGTGCCGGCACCATCACAAGCCAGTGTACCCGGGAATGGGGGGCTACAGCCCCGCTGACACGGATTCACACCCGCGCAGCGTTGCTGGGAACTGTATCATTGCTGTATGTTATATGTGGGGACCCTCTGCTGAGGATCACAGGTTGCCTAGTTACTAAGGGTACATTAAACCCGTTGTACCATGTGTATACTGTCTGTATTCTTCCTGTCGTCTGACCGTAGGCCACGCATGGCCCATTAAGTTATCTATAGGGACTCAGGCCCCCGCCTCAGCAATAATCATACGTCTGAGGGCTAAAAAGGAGGGGTTAGAATTTATACACACTGAATCACACACACTGATACACACACACTGATACACACACACTGATACACACACACTGATACACACACACTGATACACACACACTGATACACACACACTGATACACACACACTGAATCACACACACTGATACACACACACTGATACACACACACTGATACACACACACTGATACACACACACTGATACACACACACTGATACACACACACTGATACACACACACTGATACACACAAACTGATACACACACACTGATACACACACACTGATACACACACACTGATACACACACACACTGATACACACACACACTGATACACACACACTGATACACACACACTGATACACTCAGTAGACTGAGCAGACTGACTCAGATACACACAGACACAGAGCAGACTGACTCAGATACACACACATACATACACTGATACACACATACATACACTGATACACACAGAGCAGACTGACTCAGACACACACACATACATACACTGATACACACAGACACAGAGCAGACTGACTCAGATACACACTCATACATACACTGATACACACAGACACAGAGCAGACTGACTCAGATACACACACATACATACACTGATTCACACAGAACAGACTGACTCAGATACACACACACACACACACACACACACACATACTTTAGGTAACACCCCATATACACCCAGAAAACGGTGCCAGAGTGAGATTACAAAAAAAAAACAGCAATATCGTAGAAAAGAAGAACCTGATTCATTCGTTTAATGGGATTTTATATAGCAAGACACCTCGTGCTGTGTGCACCCAGCAAGCATCAAACCCCTTCACAGCTGCAAAAACGAGGGAGAAATAGGTATATAAAAAAAACAACACCAGATTCATCAAGGAACAAAATTCTACTTTTTCCATGGGGATTTTGAGCTAACTCTGGTGCTGTCGGGCTCCTGTGGATCTCCTCCAGTTTTGCAGCCGAGTGTTTGATAAATGGTCCGTCTCCCGTGCAGTTACTGTAGATCTCCCAGTGTTTGCTGCAGCTACCAGGCACGTGGCGGTGCGAGTGGTCATTTAGCCCGGAGCGTGGCTTTAATCTGGGTAGACCTCTGACCCACCGATCTATAGTATATAAAAGATTTGACCATGGATGAGCTTCTCGGTATCCGTCTAGACCGGAGAACACAATTATTGTGCAATAAATACACATGATGAATGGCCAGTCTCCCAGCTATTTATTCTGTTTTGTTTTCATATCCGGAAGCATCCTGGTGGTATAACTTGTGTGCCCTGTGCATGTTTTACGCAACCGCTACACCAGGGGTGGCCAACTCCAGTCCTTAAGGGCCACCAACAGGCAGGTGTTCAAGATATCCCTGCTTCAGCACAGGTGGCTCAGAGTCCCTGCTTCAGCACAGGTGGCTCACTCAGTCCCAGCTTCAGCACAAGTGGCTCAGTCTTTGATTGAGACATTGATTGAGCCACCTGTGCTGAAGCAGGGATATCCTGAAGACCTGACCCATTGGTGGCCCTTCAGGACTGGAGTAGGCCGCCCCTGGGCTACACATTTATTTGCAGGGTCATTGGTGACACTAGGAGTATTCAGGGTGACTCCGTTTGCTCTCTCACACGGAGACGGAGTTTTCTCTGGTGTCAATCTGTGCCGCTCTCAAATAGATGAAACAATTTATTCGTTACTTTAATCTGACGCTAATATCTTGGCTATCACAGAGATCCCCCTGTTTTTTGAGGTGGGGTTTTTTTAGAACCGTGCTATTTTCAATCCCCTCGGTTCTCGAGATACTAACCGGGAGAGATGAGCAACATTTTCCCCCAACAATCCGATGCCAGTTGCTTTGAGCTGCGGATTTTTCATGGATTAGTCTCAAAAAGGCAGATTCTAATAAAAATCTGGCCAATGGATTGCAACAATCCAAAATTGGATTCAAATGGCTCACACTGCTGGAGCTGATGCACAGAGTAGAAGAGCTGGTGGGTTCCAATCCTGTTGAGTCTGACACTAGTACAGCATTACAGGGGAAACATCATCCCTATCAGCACGGCTTTAGATGGCGCTTCCGCACGCATCCGCAGGCGTGCGAAGGCATGTGGAATTTCAGCCAACAGCCCAATTTAATTTTTTCCGCCGAGGGAAGCGCAGGGCCGGTTACGTGACCGCCAAAGGCCAATGGCAGTCCGTGATGTCGACGCCGTGACGTGGCCCGCTAGCCCTGCCTCCAGCCCCGCCTTCCACCCGGCACACAAGCGAGCTCGCTGACGCTCATGCAGGGCCACGAAAAAGCTCCTGCTTGAGCAGGAGAGCATGAGCGTCAGCGCTGCTCAGCGCTCTTGTTGTCACCATGTCCGAGGACTTAGACTTGTCAACTCAGTGTGGCTGAAATGGACATTGGACAGCCTTTTAGGAAGTGTGAGATGGGACTCATTGAAATATACTTTGCATTGTCATTAGCATATCTCCCAGGGTATCTCAAGTGCGCTCCTTTTTCAGCACGGGCATCTCACCCTAATTTATTTGGCGGGTGGTTTGAGGGGATATTTATACGAGTGGAAACACAACTTAATTGAAACTCCTCCTCCTCCGATTGTGAAACTTGGATTTGGTCTTAAAAAAAAAAAAAAATCAACCACAAGAAAATCCACCTATCTCTACTTCCTGGTGAAGTTACCGGGTTTAAATCTCTCTCCAGGCAAAACAAAACAACAGTCCAATCTCAGCCAATAGGAAGCTGCAACATCATCGGATTTAAATTCCTTCTGAAAACCAGGATGTATAACAAGTGTAACGGGTATTCCACCCCACCCAATCGCATATATAGTGTGGGTGAGTAGAACATGCGGTGTTACCGGTGTGGTGCGTATACCTGCAGGCTCACAGGAGGTCTGAGCCTCCGCTAGTGAGAGCCTGGGGTGAATCCTCTGGAACGTTTCTTCTTTCAGCGCCTCCACCATATAGGATTCTATAGAAATGTAGAATGACCCTAACATAGGAACCCACTCAGAAACCACACACACAGTGATTATATAACTAATGACTTTACTAACAAATAATAATAACCTGTGTCCCTCTCACTAGGAGACACTAACAGTGACGTCTCGCAGGACGATTCCCCAACACTAGGTGATCCCACCCAGTGTCCCAAGAACCCCACCCAATGTCCCGTACTCCTACAGAGATAGTCAATGGGTGACTGCGCAGTCACTAAGAACCTCTAGGCCTGTTGGTGCACATATGATGGTATACAGTAATACCTGCCGAGCACTCCGGTGCTCGGGTCAGCAACAATCTTCTCAAAGGGTCAGACGTGTGATGAATCCGTCTGATCCTCCAACCGAACTCCTTGCACGTGCGGACCGCCAGGGGCGATCTTATTCGTACGAAAGTACCTGTGGACCCCAACGTGGGTCCAACCGCTCCACAGGAACAGCAGCAGCCGCTGTGTCCCTATCTATATAAGTGGTACTAACGTGACAGGAACCCTAACCTAGGGCCTGTCCCTGTAGTACAGCAACCTGTAGTGGCTTGGGGAACTCCTATGGCCGATAGGGGGTAATGACCTGTCCCACTCCCCTAACTACCCAAGTCCCTTCAGCCTCACTACTTTCTAACTAGTCCCAGCGCCTACAGCAGCAAGCTGTAGCTCACTGGATGCTGCAGCCAACGTGCTGCGCAACAAGGTGCCTGCCTGTCAGACCTCACAGCACTAACAGCCGTGACTCTGACAAGACAGCACTCTATGCTAAGGGCAGCGTCGCTATCTTGGGCCTCCCTAAGCACTTACCCACTAAGCTAGTGGGGAGTTGGGGCCTACCTGGGGTGTGGGTACCTATATGGGGCAGGAGCTGCACTCACTCCCCGCACCCTTCCTTCCCTCACAGCTCCCCGAATCCAACTCTTTGTAACCTTCCTTTTCCAGCTCCCACTAATGTAAGTGGCAGGGTCCCTAACCTGAGGGCTTCCTCTGGCAACACTCACCTTACTGGGGAGCTGAGCTATCTCTGGCCCTGGGGGTACTGGCCTAGTACAGGGAGTCCCCGACTCCTGTACCCTACCTCCTTCCCTGGGCTGCTCCGGTCTCTGACTGACTAGTGTGCTCTTTTGCCCGCGAAATGTATCCACTTGCTCTCCTGGCAGTCCTGCAGCCCTATTGGCTCCTATGAGGCACCTGATGCCTCCCTCGCTATGCTCCATGGGAGTTGTAGTCCCATAGAGCCTATCCTGGCATTGGGGCCGCGTGCGCACTTGCCCTGCGCATGCGCGAGTCTTTGGGGGACGCCTCAACCTTTCCCTACTCTGTTCTGGCCCTTGCGCGACTCTCCCTGACTCTGGGGTTCCTCCCGCGCCTGCGTGATCACTGCGCATGCGCGAGTGGTTAGGTAATGGCGGCGCCCTCACAGACCTGCTCCGGGAGCGCCGGAAGCCCAGCAACGCGATCGCGGCCCTAGCGACGGCCCGATCGCGTCCCCGGCAACCAGCCCGCTCGCGGAGGCAGAGCACTACTCCCTGCTCCTGCCCCCAGCCTTGGAAGCAGCCGTCGGGTCCGTCGCTGGCTCCGGTGGCACCCGCGACCGTGCTGCACCAAGAGAGGGGGGTCTCAAGGAGCTGCTGGAGACCTGGGTTACACAAGTAACCTCAGCGGCAGAGAGATCCCGCTCTGGTTCTGCAATCCTGCAAGACTGAAAGCTTGACATGCTCCTATAATCTCTCCCTATAACACACTCCACATCCACCTCTCGCTATAACACACTCCACATTCACCTCTCCCACCCTCCCCCATACTCACCATTTTTCTCAAACCGCCCTCCCTCCATTCTCACACAGATCACACACTCCACTCACGGCGGGGAGTCTGCGATCCACCCTTCCTCTCCCAGTGCCCGGAGGAGAGTGAGTAGAGGTTGATCACAACCTCCCAGTCTGTAGCTAGTGCGGTAGCCACCAGCTGAGCCCCTGGCAGAGTATTTCCCCCATGGAGACCGCAGCACCCTTGGCAGAGGGTTGAGACACACTGGTATAGGGAGCGGTTATATGAGCAGTTGGCAGACATTTCCAAAAGGCCCATCTAAGGCCCTTATTTAATATGCCGGGAAGACGCTGTCTTCTTGCTATTGGACAATGATTACAGTCTACATCTTCTTCAGCATGTACCTAACCCTCAACCCATCACTTCATTCAAAGCCCAGGCTTCTTAACAAGAAGACTTTAATAAACAGACCAGTTAAAATAAAGTCATAAGAAAGATAGAGACAAGGTGAAGTTCCTAAATTACATGATCGTCTTACTGGTTCCATCGATGAAGAAAGCATTTAAAATTATTCCAGCTATATGATCAAGGGGCCATCATTTAACATTAGCTGTGGGGTTGACCATTTATATGAAATTCAAATCCAGCCTTGGAGTAATTTGGCTGTAAGGAGATTGATTCTGGCCAGCCTTACTTTCTCATTTTCAACAGAGTAAGAACATAACCAGGTTAATTTCTGTTAAACACATTACTCAGGTACTTTCTCAGTGCCATTCAAATGATTATATGTCCCAGCTGAAAGATTGTAATTGCAACCTAATAGGACAATAACTGTTCTGAGCGGTATAAAGAGGTATCAGCTATTGTAAATGACCACTTATCTTACCTGATTCCTCGCCCCCCCTTCAATCTCTTTTTAATAAGCAGAGACAGAATTAAAGATTCAGTCCCACTTACATCCATTTTTCTCCATAATGGAAGCAGTTGATGTTGTATATGTCGTGATGCTCGTTACTCTGCTTTTTGCCCTGAGCTCGCAGACCTATTTTTTTATTTTTATTTTGAAACAATTTTATCCAGGATTGAAGCGGGGCGTCTGTGGAGCTGAACCCCATTCGTTTCAGCTCCGGGGACCCCCTGCTTCCCGGAGATACATACCTCCGCAGTAGGTGCTGGTAGCCGCTCCGGCTGAGCTAACTGGGCTTTAACGTTTAAAGCTCCGGCGTCACGCGGACCAATAGGAGGCCGAGCCTGATGATGTCGCAGCTTCCTATTGTCCCGCAGGGCGCTGGAGCTTTAAAACTCGGCCATTATGTGAACCGTGGTAGCCGAGCAGAGAGGCTACTGGCGCCCCCTATGGAGGGGGGTATTTTCAGAAGCTTTTTTTTTTTTTTTTTTTACAATGGATTGCTGCTTTAAAATATGAAATAGGACAAAGAATGTTATGTGACTGAGTGCTTTCTTGCTAGCATACATAGGGGCAATCATATTTAAATGTTTTGCATTATGGCAGGGGCTCTTTAAGGTGTAATCCTACATAGCTGGCCAAAAAGACACCATTTGTAAACCATTTAACTGGGTTCTTTAAACAAATCGAACCATGCTAACAGAAAAAGGTTTCTCTGAGAATATATTACAAGTTGAATTTCTTAGAGGGGAGTGTTTGTCAATCAAATGTTTTCTTTACCCTTATCACACCGTGTCCTTATCTGAGAACCTATATCAAACCCCTCCCAGGTCTCAGCTCACCAGGTTTAGGCTATGGCCCCAGTGTTGGCTGCTGCACGCGCGCCCGGCATCCTGGCGGCGCGTTCACAGCTTAAACCCCCCAATCTGCAGGGAGCGATGGGAGGCGCGGGGGGCGTGGCCAAAATGGGGGGAAGGGTGCGGCCATGACAGAGGGATGTTAATCTGCATCCGCCCTATTCGTTTCCATGCGAGGCGCTGCCGGGGAGATGAGACTGGGTAAAAGCTGCAGCTAGCAGCAGATACAAACACTCAGGCACCCCCCCCCCCCTCCCCTTCACTGCCATTGGCTCCCCGCAAACCACGTGACCGCGTCGCCGCACGGGAAGACAACATTCTTGTCTTCCCTGCTGGCTGACGCGCCATCGCGCTTCATGAGTGCCCAGAACATTAACCGCTGGGGTCTTCCTGATAGAGGTGAGTGCCCGGTGTGCACCACAAACTAACTAACTTTAAAAAGGATTTAAAACTGCTTGTGAGATTTTGGTCTAAAATGCATTAATTGTCCAGATATGACCCCTGAAAAGCGTCAGTGGCATTAGTCCTCGGAGAGATTGCACCATTGAGAAGGTTATTACATATCTGTGTTCCTCCCATCACAGTGATAATGTCATCAGATGTATGCATGTCCTCTCCCTGCCGGATAGAAATTGGAAAAAATGGTGGTCACTGCTATCCGATCAAGAAATCCACCAAGCGCAATAAAAAAAAAATATTTATTAAATCAAATGGACATCACAGGAAAAAAAAACGAAAAAGGTTCTCTGACGCGTTTCGTCCCTGCAAAGGAGACTTTATCAAAGAGTCTTTATCAAAGATGTATGCATGTCCTCTCCCTGAAGGATGGTCAGATGTATGCATGTCCTCTTCTTGACGGATGGTCAGATGTATGCATGTCCTCTCACTGCCGGATGATAAGATGTATGCATGTCCTCTCCCTGCCGGATGGTCCGATGTATGCATGTCCTCTCCCTGCCGGATGATCAGATGTATGCATGTCCTCTCCCTGCCGGATGATCAGATGTATGCATGTCCTCCCCCTGCCGGATGATCAGATGTATGCATGTCCTCTCGCTGCCGGATGGTCAGATGTATGCATGACCTCTCCCTGCTGGATGGTCAGATGTATGCATGTCCTCTCCCTGCCGGATGGTCAGATGTATGCATGTCCTCCCCCTGCCGGATGATCAGATGTATGCATGTCCTCTCCCTGCCGGATAGAAATTGGAAAAAATGGTGGTCACTGCTATTCGATCAAGAAATCCACCAAGCGCAATAAAAAAAAAATATTTATTAAATCAAATGGACATCACAGGAAAAAAAACGAAAAAGGTTCTCTGACGCGTTTCATCCCTGCAAAGGAGACTTTATCAAAGAGTCTTTATCAAAGATGTATGCATGTCCTCTCCCTGAAGGATGGTCAGATGTATGCATGTCCTCTTCTTGACGGATGGTCAGATGTATGCATGTCTTCTCCCTGCCGGATGGTGAGATGTATGCATGTCCTCTCACTGCCGGATGATCAGATGTATGCATGTCCTCTCCCTGCCGGATGGTCCGATGTATGCATGTCCTCTCCCTGCCGGATGATCAGATGTATGCATGTCCTCTCCCTGCCGGATGATCAGATGTATGCATGTCCTCTCGCTGCCGGATGGTCAGATGTATGCATGACCTCTCCCTGCTGGATGGTCAGATGTATGCATGTCCTCTCCCTGCCGGATGGTCAGATGTATGCATGTCCTCTCCCTGCCGGATGGTCAGATGTATGCATGTCCTCCCCCTGCCGGATGATCAGATGTATGCATGTCCTCTCCCTGCCGGATGATCAGATGTATGCATGTCCTCCCCCTGCCGGATGATCAGATGTATGCATGTCCTCTCCCTGCCGGATGGTCAGATGTATGCATGTCCTCCCCCTGCCGGATGGTCAGATGTATGCATGTCCTCTCCCTGCCGGATGGTCAGATGTATGCATGTCCTCCCCCTGCCGGATGATCAGATGTATGCATGTCCTCTCGCTGCCGGATGGTCAGATGTATGCATGTCCTCCCCCTGCCGGATGGTCAGATGTATGCATGTCCTCTCCCTGCCGGATGGTCAGATGTATGCATGTCCTCTCCCTGCCGGATGGTCAGATGTATGCATGTCCTCCCCCTGCCGGAGGATCAGATATATGCATGTCCTCTCCCTGCCGGATGATCAGATGTATGCATGTCCTCTCGCTGCCGGATGGTCAGATGTATGCATGTCCTCTCCCTGCCGGATGATCAGATGTATGCATGTCCTCTCCCTGCTGGATGGTCAGATGTATGCATGTCGTCTCCCTGTCGGATGGTCAGATGTATGCATGTCCTCTCCCTGCCGGATGGTCAGATGTATGCATGTCCTCTCCCTGCCGGATGGTCAGATGTATGCATGTCCTCCCCCTGCCGGATGGTCCGATGTATGCATGTCCTCCCCCTGCCGGATGGTCAGATGTATGCATGTCCTCTCCCTGCCGGATGGTCAGATGTATGCATGTCCTCCCCCTGCCGGATGGTCAGATGTATGCATGTCCTCTCGCTGCCGGATGATCAGATGTATGCATGTCCTCTCGCTGCCGGATGATCAGATGTATGCATGTCCTCTCCCTGCCGGATGATCAGATGTATGCATGTCCTCTCCCTGCCGGATGATCAGATGTATGCATGTCCTCTCGCTGCCGGATGGTCAGATGTATGCATGACCTCTCCCTGCTGGATGGTCAGATGTATGCATGTCCTCTCCCTGCTGGATGGTCAGATGTATGCATGTCCTCCCCCTGCCGGATGGTCAGATGTATGCATGTCCTCCCCCTGCCGGATGGTCAGATGTATGCATGTCCTCTCGCTGCCGGATGGTCAGATGTATGCATGTCCTCCCCCTGCCGGATGGTCAGATGTATGCATGTCCTCTCCCTGCCGGATGGTCAGATGTATGCATGACCTCTCCCTGCTGGATGGTCAGATGTATGCATGTCGTCTCCCTGCCGTATGGTCAGATGTATGCATGTCCTCTCCCTGCCGGATGGTCAGATGTATGCATGTCCTCCCCCTGCTGGATGATCAGATGTATGCATGTCCTTTTGCTGCCGGATGGTCAGATGTATGCATGTCATCTCGTTGCCGAATGGTCAGATGTATGCATGTCCTCCCCCTGCCGGATGATCAGATGTATGCATGTCCTCTCCCTGCCGGATGGTCAGATGTATGCATGTACTCCCCCTGCCGGATGGTCAGATGTATGCATGTCCTCTCCCTACCGGATGATCAGATGTATGCATGTCCTCTCCCTGCCGGATGGTCAGATGTATGCATGTCCTCTCCCTGCCGGATGATCAGATGTATGCATGTCCTCTCCTTGCCGGATGGTCAGATGTATGCATGTACTCCCCCTGCCGGATGGTCAGATGTATGCATGTCCTCTCCCTGCCGGATGGTCAGATGTATGCATGTCCTCTCCCTGCCGGATGATCAGATGTATGCATGTCCTCTCCCTGCCGGATGGTCAGATGTATGCATGTACTCCCCCTGCCGGATGGTCAGATGTATGCATGTCCTCTCCCTACCGGATGATCAGATGTATGCATGTCCTCCCCCTGCCGGATGGTCAGATGTATGCATGTACTCCCCCTGACGGATGGTCAGATGTATGCATGTCCTCTTCCTGCCTGATGATCAGATGTATGCATGTCCTCTCCCTGCCGGATGATCAGATGTATGCATGTCCTCCCCCTGCCGGATGGTCAGATGTATGCATGTCCTCTCCCTGCCGGATGAACAGATATATGCATGTCCCCCCCTTCCGGATGGTCAGATGTATGCATGTCCTCTCCCTGCCGTATGGTCAGATGTATGCATGTCCTCCCCCTGCCGGATGAGCAGATGTATGCATGTCCTCTCGCTGCAGGATGGTCAGATGTATGCATGTCCTCTCCCTGCTGGATGATCAGATGTATGCATGTTCTCTCGCTGCCGGATGGTCAGATGTATGCATGTCCTGTCCCTGCCAGATGGTCAGATGTATGCATGTCCTCTCCCTGCCGGATGGTCAGATGTATGCATGTCCTCCCCCTGCCGGATGGTCAGATGTATGCATGTCCTCTCGCTGCCGGATGGTCAGATGTATGCATGTCCTCCCCCTGCCGGATGGTCAGATGTATGCATGTCCTCTCGCTGCCGGATGGTCAGATGTATGCATGACCTCTCCCTGCTGGATGGTCAGATGTATGCATGTCGTCTCCCTGCCGTATGGTCAGATGTATGCATGTCCTCTCCCTGCCGGATGGTCAGATGTATGCATGTCCTCTCCCTGCCGGATGATCAGATGTATGCATGTCCTCTCCCTGCCGGATGGTCAGATGTATGCATGTACTCCCCCTGCCGGATGGTCAGATGTATGCATGTCCTCCCCCTGCCGGATGGTCAGATGTATGCATGTCCTCTCGCTGCCGGATGGTCAGATGTATGCATGACCTCTCCCTGCCGGATGGTCAGATGTATGCATGTCCTCTCCCTGCCGGATGGTCAGATGTATGCATGTACTCCCCCTGCCGGATGGTCAGATGTATGCATGTCCTCTCCCTGCCGGATGATCAGATGTATGCATGTCCTCTCCCTGCCGGATGGTCAGATGTATGCATGTACTCCCCCTGCCGGATGGTCAGATGTATGCATGTCCTCTCCCTACCGGATGATCAGATGTATGCATGTCCTCCCCCTGCCGGATGGTCAGATGTATGCATGTACTCCCCCTGACGGATGGTCAGATGTATGCATGTCCTCTTCCTGCCTGATGATCAGATGTATGCATGTCCTCTCCCTGCCGGATGATCAGATGTATGCATGTCCTCCCCCTGCCGGATGGTCAGATGTATGCATGTCCTCTCCCTGCCGGATGAACAGATATATGCATGTCCCCCCCTTCCGGATGGTCAGATGTATGCATGTCCTCTCCCTGCCGTATGGTCAGATGTATGCATGTCCTCCCCCTGCCGGATGAGCAGATGTATGCATGTCCTCTCGCTGCAGGATGGTCAGATGTATGCATGTCCTCTCCCTGCTGGATGATCAGATGTATGCATGTTCTCTCGCTGCCGGATGGTCAGATGTATGCATGTCCTGTCCCTGCCAGATGGTCAGATGTATGCATGTCCTCTCCCTGCCGGATGGTCAGATGTATGCATGTCCTCCCCCTGCCGGATGGTCAGATGTATGCATGTCCTCTCGCTGCCGGATGGTCAGATGTATGCATGTCCTCCCCCTGCCGGATGGTCAGATGTATGCATGTCCTCTCGCTGCCGGATGGTCAGATGTATGCATGACCTCTCCCTGCTGGATGGTCAGATGTATGCATGTCGTCTCCCTGCCGTATGGTCAGATGTATGCATGTCCTCTCCCTGCCGGATGGTCAGATGTATGCATGTCCTCCCCCTGCTGGATGATCAGATGTATGCATGTCCTTTTGCTGCCGGATGGTCAGATGTATGCATGTCATCTCGTTGCCGAATGGTCAGATGTATGCATGTCCTCCCCCTGCCGGATGGTCAGATGTATGCATGTACTCCCCCTGCCGGATGGTCAGATGTATGGATGTCCTCTCCCTACCGGATGATCAGATGTATGCATGTCCTCTCCCTGCCGGATGGTCAGATGTATGCATGTCCTCTCCCTGCCGGATGATGATCAGATGTATGCATGTCCTCTCCCTGCCGGATGGTCAGATGTATGCATGTACTCCCCCTGCCGGATGGTCAGATGTATGCATGTCCTCTCCCTGCCGGATGGTCAGATGTATGCATGTACTCCCCCTGCCGGATGGTCAGATGTATGCATGTCCTCTCCCTGCCGGATGGTCAGATGTATGCATGTACTCCCCCTGCCGGATGGTCAGATGTATGCATGTCCTCTCCCTGCCGGATGATCAGATGTATGCATGTCCTCTCCCTGCCGGATGGTCAGATGTATGCATGTACTCCCCCTGCCGGATGGTCAGATGTATGCATGTACTCCCCCTGCCGGATGGTCAGATGTATGCATGTCCTCTCCCTGCCGGATGAACAGATATATGCATGTCCCCCCCTTCCGGATGGTCAGATGTATGCATGTCCTCTCCCTGCCGTATGGTCAGATGTATGCATGTCCTCCCCCTGCCGGATGATCAGATGTATGCATGTCCTCTCGCTGCAGGATGGTCAGATGTATGCATGTCCTCTCCCTACCGGATGATCAGATGTATGCATGTCCTCCCCCTGCCGGATGGTCAGATGTATGCATGTCCTCCCCCTGACGGATGGTCAGATGTATGCATGTCCTCTTCCTGCCTGATGATCAGATGTATGCATGTCCTCTCCCTGCCGGATGATCAGATGTATGCATGTCCTCCCCCTGCCGGATGGTCAGATGTATGCATGTCCTCTCCCTGCCGGATGAACAGATATATGCATGTCCCCCCCTTCCGGATGGTCAGATGTATGCATGTCCTCTCCCTGCCGTATGGTCAGATGTATGCATGTCCTCCCCCTGCCGGATGATCAGATGTATGCATGTCCTCTCGCTGCAGGATGGTCAGATGTATGCATGTCCTCTCCCTGCCGGATGATCAGATGTATGCATGTTCTCTCGCTGCCGGATGGTCAGATGTATGCATGTCCTGTCCCTGCCAGATGGTCAGATGTATGCATGTCCTCTCCCTGCCGGATGGTCATATGTATGCATGTCCTCTCCCTGCCGGATGATCAGATGTATGCATGTCCTCTCCCTGCCGGATGGTCAGATGTATGCATTTCCTCTCCCTGCCGGATGGTCAGATGTATGCATGTCCTCTCCCTGCCGGATGGTCAGATGTATGCATGTCCTCCCCCTGCCGGACGATCAGATGTATGCATGTCCTCTCTCTGCCGGACGATCAGATGTATGCATGTCCTCTCCCTGCCGGAGGATCAGATGTATGCATGTCCTCCCCCTGCCAGATGGTCAGATGTATGCATGTCCTCTCCCTGCCAGATGGTCAGATGTATGCATGTCCTCTCCCTGCCGGATGATCAGATGTATGCATGTCCTCTCCCTGCCGGATGGTGAGATGTATGCATGTCCTCCCCCTGCCGGATGGTCAGATGTATGCATGTCCTCTCACTGCCGGATGGTCAGATGTATGCATGTCCTCTCCCTGCCGGATGGTGAGATGTATGCATGTCCTCTCCCTGCCGGATGGTCAGATGTATGAATGTCCTCCCCCTGCAGGATGGTCAGATGTATGCATGTCCTCCCCCTGCCGGATGGTCAGATGTATGCATGTCCTCTCCCTGACGGATGGTCAGATGTATGCATGTCCTCCCCCTGTCGGATGGCCAGATGTATGCATGTCCTCTCCCTGCCGGATGGTCAGATGTATGCATGTCCTCTCCCTGCCGGATGGTCAGATGTATGCATGTCCTCCCCCTGCCGGATGGTCAGATGTATGCATGTCCTCTCCCTGCCGGATGGTCAGGTGTATGCATGTCCTCTCCTTGGCGGATGGTCAGATGTATGCATGTCCTCTCCTTGGCGGATGATCAGATGTATGCATGTCCTCTCACTGCCGGATGGTCAGATGTATGCATGTCCTCTCCCTGCCGGATGGTCAGATGTATGCATGTCCTCTCCCTGCCGGATGGTCAGATGTATGCATGTCCTCTCCCTGCCGGATGGTCAGGTGTATGCATGTCCTCTCCTTGGCGGAAGGTCAGATGTATGCATGTCCTCCCCCTGTCGGATGGCCAGATGTATGCATGTCCTCTCCCTGCCGGATGGTCAGATGTATGCATGTCCTCTCCCTGCCGGATGGTCAGATGTATGCATGTCCTCCCCCTGCCGGATGGTCAGATGTATGCATGTCCTCTCACTGCCGGATGGTCAGATGTATGCATGTCCTCCCCCTGCCGGATGGTCAGATGTATGCATGTTCTCCCCCTGTCGGATGGCCAGATGTATGCATGTCCTCTCCCTGCCGGATGGTCAGATGTATGCATGTCCTCTCCCTGCCAGATGGTCAGATGTATGCATGTCCTCCCCCTGCCGGATGGTCAGATGTATGCATGTCCTCTCACTGCCGGATGGTCAGATGTATGCATGTCCTCCCCCTGCTGGATGGTCAGATGTATGCATGTCCTCCCCCTGTCGGATGGCCAGATGTATGCATGTCCTCTCCCTGCCGGATGGTCAGATGTATGCATGTCCTCTCCCTGCCAGATGGTCAGATGTATGCATGTCCTCCCCCTGCCGGATGGTCAGATGTATGCATGACCTCTCCCTGCCGGATGGTCAGATGTATGCATGATCTCTCCCTGCCAGATGGTCAGATGTATGCATGTCCTCCCCCTGCCGGATGGTCAGATGTATGCATGACCTCTCCCTGCCGGATGGTCAGATGTATGCATGTCCTCTCCCTGCCGGATGGTCAGATGTATGCATGTCCTCTCACTGCCGGATGATCAGATGTATGCATGTCCTCCCCCTGCCGGATGGTCAGATGTATGCATGTCCTCCCCCTGCCGGATGGTCAGATGTATGCATGTCCTCCCCCTGCCGGATGGTCAGATGTATGCATGTCCTCTCCCTGCCGGATGGTCAGATGTATGCATGTCCTCCCCCTGCCGGATGGTCAGATGTATGCATGTCCTCCCCCTGCCGGATGGTCAGATGTATGCATGTCCTCTCACTGCCGGATGGTCAGATGTATGCATGTCCTCCCCCTGCCGGATGGTCAGATGTATGCATGTCCTCCCCCTGCCGGATGGTCAGATGTATGCATGTCCTCTCCCTGCCGGATGGCCAGATGTATGCATGTCCTCTCCCTGCCAGATGGTCAGATGTATGCATGTCCTCCCCCTGCCGGATGGTCAGATGTATGCATGACCTCTCCCTGCCGGATGGTCAGATGTATGCATGTCCTCCCCCTGCCGGATGGTCAGATGTATGCATGTCCTCTCCCTGCCGGATGGTCAGATGTATGCATGTCCTCTCACTGCCGGATGATCAGATGTATGCATGTCCTCTCCCTGCCGGATGGTCAGATGTATGCATGTCCTCCCCCTGCCGGATGGTCAGATGTATGCATGTCCTTTTGCTGCCGGATGGTCAGATGTATGCATGTCCTCCCCCTGCCGGATGGTCAGATGTATGCATGTCCTCCCCCTGCCGGATGGTCAGATGTATGCATGTCCTCCCCCTGCCGGATGGTCAGATGTATGCATGTCCTCCCCCTGCCGGATGGTCAGATGTATGCATGTCCTCCCCCTGCCGGATGGTCAGATGTATGCATGTCCTCCCCCTGCCGGATGGTCAGATGTATGCATGTCCTCCCCCTGCCGGATGGTCAGATGTATGCATGTCCTCCCCCTGCCGGATGGTCAGATGTATGCATGTCCTCTCCCTGCCGGATGGTCAGATGTATGCATGTCCTCTCCCTGCCGGATGGTCAGATGTATGCATGCCCTCCCCCTGCCGGATGGTCAGATGTATGCATGTCCTCCCCCTGCCGGATGGTCAGATGTATACATGTCCTCCCCCTGCCGGATGGTCAGATGTATGCATGTCCTCTCACTGCCGGATGGTCAGATGTATGCATGTCCTCCCCCTGCCGGATGGTCGGATGTATGCATGTCCTCTCACTGCCGGATGGTCGGATGTATGCATGTCCTCCCCCTGCCGGATGGTCAGATGTATGCATGTCCTCTCCCTGCCGGATGGTCAGATGTATGCATGTCCTCTCCCTGCCGGATGGTCAGATGTATGCATGCCCTCCCCCTGCCAGATGGTCAGATGTATGGATGTCCTCCCCCTGCCGGATGGTCAGATGTATGCATGTCCTCCCCCTGCCGGATGGTCAGATGTATGCATGTCCTCCCCCTGCCGGATGGTCAGATGTATGCATGTCCTCCCCCTGCCGGATGGT
Organism: Ascaphus truei; assembly: GCF_040206685.1. Taxonomy (NCBI): domain Eukaryota; kingdom Metazoa; phylum Chordata; class Amphibia; order Anura; family Ascaphidae; genus Ascaphus; species Ascaphus truei. Next base: position 27,367,811 of record NC_134488.1, read on the forward strand.
CAGATGTATGCATGTCCTCCCCCTGCCGGATGGTCAGATGTATGCATGTCCTCCCCCTGCCGGATGGTCAGATGTATGCATGTCCTCCCCCTGCCGGATGACCAGCTGGGAAAATGTTGCTAAACATGCAGCAAAGTGTAAGGCAGGAGTGAGCTAACTCCAGTCCTCAAGGGTCCCCAACTGGTCAGATTTTCAGGATATCCCTGCTTCAGCACAGGTGGCTCAATCAGTGGCTCAGTCAAAGACACCTGGGCTGACGGAGGGATATCCTTAAAATCTGTCCAGTTGGGGGCCCTTGAGAACTGGAGTTAGCTCATCCCTGGTATAAGGGAACTAAAGCACGTGTCAGATCCCAAACCCCACTATTTTCACCTACGGAGACCACACAGGATCCAAGATACTTTGCGGTCATGTTACAGGTTTAAATCTCCCTCTTAGAAAGTGCACCAGATTTATTAGGGGAAAAACATTCCTATTAAACCCAATGGGATTTTCTTGATCGCTAATTGTGGTGCAGTGTTTGTTTGTTTTTTTACTATGACAGAAATCTAGGGGGTTATTGAACCAACGCTCCCAGCTGCAAAACCCAGGTACGAAATCAGTGCAAACAGTGCCCCAGAGTGACCAAAGGCAAAACTCCCATTGTTTTCTTTATGATTTTAATTAAAGCAACAGTCCAAGCTGCCGTTCCCCTCCCCCTCCCCTACCCCCCCCCCCCCTTTAATATGTGCATCAGTACAATCCACACAATGATAAGTAATTAGCTAAGTTGGCGATCTTCGCCTGTGATAGATCAGCAAAGATTTGGCGCGGGGATTCACTAAATGGCTGCGGATGAGTATTCTGCAGTCAGTGTGACTTTGTAAACGGTTGCTATAGAAACAAAAAAGGCTTGTTATATTATAATATATTAAAAAAGTAATTCAGAGTTGTTTAAAAAAATTGAATTCAATTAAAAGTATTTTCTTGTAGTACAGAACTGATTTATTGAAAAACTAACACTCATGTAGGATATTGCTTGGTCTACAGCTTTAATTCTCTTTGCCCTGATTCTGCAGCCAGGAGACTTTAGTGAGTAGTATGTTGATGGGTTGATCAGAGTAATTTATATTGTGTTGAAACACTGTCTTTATGGCATTAGGTGCGTTTGGGAAATGGAGCAGACTTACAGAGGTAAGCACTCAGACGGTGTTGTTATTGATGGGATACATTGAGTTCTGCCGTCATGCTATTGCTTTCTTCAGCTTGGGATTTGACAAGAGAACGTCGGATAGTGCGAGCTATTCCACGGTAACAGATATGTAGGATTCAATTAGGTTTGATTTGTCTGATCGAGGCAGACAACAGCCGAGTTAACTAATAAAAAAGAGTTGTACTCCCTGTCTGGCTATGGGGAATGTAATGCAGTGTGTATAGTGACGTCCCTAAGTAATGCAGTGAGGATAGTGACGTCCCTAAGTAATGCAGTGAGGATAGTGACGTCCCTAAGTAATGCAGTGAGGATAGTGACAGTCCCTAAGTAATGCAGGGAGGATAGTGACGGTCCCTAAGTAATGCAGTGAGGATAGTGACGGTCCCTAAGTAATGCAGTGAAGATAGTGACGTCCCTAAGTAATGCAGTGAGGATAGTGACGGCCCCTAAGTAATGCAGTGAGGATAGTGACGTCCCTAAGTAATGCAGTGAGGATAGTGACGGTCCCTAAGTAACGCAGTGAGGATAGTGACGGTCCCTAAGTAATGCAGTGAGGATAGTGACGTCCCTAAGTAATGCAGTGAGGATAGTGACGGTCCCTAAGTAATGCAGTGAGGATAGTGACGGTCCCTAAGTAATGCAGTGAGGATAGTGACATCCCTAAGTAATGCAGTGAGGATAGTGACGGTCCCTAAGTAATGCAGTGAGGATAGTAACGGTCCCTAAGTAATGCAGTGAGGATTGTGACGTCCCTAAGTAATGCAGTGAGGATAGTGACGGTCCCTAAGTAACGCAGTGAGGATAGTGACGGTCCCTAAGTAATGCAGTGAGGATAGTGACGGTCCCTAAGTAATGCAGTGAGGATAGTGACATCCCTAAGTAATGCAGTGAGGATAGTGACGGTCCCTAAGTAATGCAGTGAGGATAGTGACGTCCCTAAGTAATGCAGTGAGGATAGTGACGTCCCTAAGTAATGCAGTGAGGATAGTGACATCCCTAAGTAATGCAGTGAGGATAGTGACGTCCCTAAGTGATGCAGTGAGGATAGTGACGGTCCCTAAGTAATGCAGTGAGGATAGTGACGGTCCCTAAGTAACGCAGTGAGGATAGTGACGGTCCCTAAGTAATGCAGTGAGGATAGTGACGTCCCTAAGTGATGCAGTGAGGATAGTGACGTCCCTAAGTAATGCAGTGAGGATAGTGACGTCCCTAAGTAATGCAGTGAGGATAGTGACATCCCTAAGTAATGCAGTGAGGATAGTGACGTCCCTAAGTAATGCAGTGAGGATAGTGACATCCCTAAGTAATGCAGTGAGGATAGTGACATCCCTAAGTAATGCAGTGAGGATAGTGACGTCCCTAAGTAATGCAGTGAGGATAGTGACGTCCCTAAGTAATGCAGTGAGGATAGTGACGTCCCTAAGTAATGCAGTGAGGATAGTGACGTCCCTAAGTAAGGCAGTGAGGATAGTGACGGTCCCTAAGTAACGCAGTGAGGATAGTGACGGTCCCTAAGTAATGCAGTGAGGATAGTGACGGTCCCTAAGTAATGCAGTGAGGATAGTGACGTCCCTAAGTAATGCAGTGAGGATAGTGACGGTCCCTAAGTAATGCAGTGAGGATAGTGACGGTCCCTAAGTAATGCAGTGAGGATAGTGACGGTCCCTAAGTAATGCAGTGAGGATAGTGACGGTCCCTAAGTAATGCAGTGAGGATAGTGACGGTCCCTAAGTAATGCAGTGAGGATAGTGACGGTCCCTAAGTAATGCAGTGAGGATAGTGACGGTCCCTAAGTAATGCAGTGAGGATAGTGACGGTCCCTAAGTAATGCAGTGAGGATAGTGACGGTCCCTAAGTAATGCAGTGAGGATAGTGACGGTCCCTAAGTAATGCAGTGAGGATAGTGACGGTCCCTAAGTAATGCAGTGAGGATAGTGACGGTCCCTAAGTAATGCAGTGAGGATAGTGACGGTCCCTAAGTAATGCAGTGAGGATAGTGACGGTCCCTAAGTAACGCAGTGAGGATAGTGACGTCCCTAAGTGATGCAGTGAGGATAGTGACGGTCCCTAAGTAATGCAGTGAGGATAGTGACGGTCCCTAAGTAACGCAGTGAGGATAGTGACGGTCCCTAAGTAATGCAGTGAGGATAGTGACGTCCCTAAGTGATGCAGTGAGGATAGTGACGTCCCTAAGTGATGCAGTGAGGATAGTGACGTCCCTAAGTAATGCAGTGAGGATAGTGACGTCCCTAAGTAATGCAGTGAGGATAGTGACATCCCTAAGTAATGCAGTGAGGATAGTGACGTCCCTAAGTGATGCAGTGAGGATAGTGACGGTCCCTAAGTAATGCAGTGAGGATAGTGACGGTCCCTAAGTAACGCAGTGAGGATAGTGACGGTCCCTAAGTAATGCAGTGAGGATAGTGACGTCCCTAAGTGATGCAGTGAGGATAGTGACGTCCCTAAGTAATGCAGTGAGGATAGTGACGTCCCTAAGTAATGCAGTGAGGATAGTGACATCCCTAAGTAATGCAGTGAGGATAGTGACGTCCCTAAGTAATGCAGTGAGGATAGTGACATCCCTAAGTAATGCAGTGAGGATAGTGACATCCCTAAGTAATGCAGTGAGGATAGTGACGTCCCTAAGTAATGCAGTGAGGATAGTGACGTCCCTAAGTAATGCAGTGAGGATAGTGACGTCCCTAAGTAATGCAGTGAGGATAGTGACGTCCCTAAGTAAGGCAGTGAGGATAGTGACGGTCCCTAAGTAACGCAGTGAGGATAGTGACGGTCCCTAAGTAATGCAGTGAGGATAGTGACGGTCCCTAAGTAATGCAGTGAGGATAGTGACGTCCCTAAGTAATGCAGTGAGGATAGTGACGGTCCCTAAGTAATGCAGTGAGGATAGTGACGGTCCCTAAGTAATGCAGTGAGGATAGTGACGGTCCCTAAGTAATGCAGTGAGGATAGTGACGGTCCCTAAGTAATGCAGTGAGGATAGTGACGGTCCCTAAGTAATGCAGTGAGGATAGTGACGGTCCCTAAGTAATGCAGTGAGGATAGTGACGGTCCCTAAGTAATGCAGTGAGGATAGTGACGGTCCCTAAGTAATGCAGTGAGGATAGTGACGGTCCCTAAGTAATGCAGTGAGGATAGTGACGGTCCCTAAGTAATGCAGTGAGGATAGTGACGGTCCCTAAGTAATGCAGTGAGGATAGTGACGGTCCCTAAGTAATGCAGTGAGGATAGTGACGGTCCCTAAGTAATGCAGTGAGGATAGTGACGGTCCCTAAGTAACGCAGTGAGGATAGTGACGTCCCTAAGTGATGCAGTGAGGATAGTGACGGTCCCTAAGTAATGCAGTGAGGATAGTGACGGTCCCTAAGTAACGCAGTGAGGATAGTGACGGTCCCTAAGTAATGCAGTGAGGATAGTGACGTCCCTAAGTGATGCAGTGAGGATAGTGACGTCCCTAAGTAACGCAGTGAGGATAGTGACGGTCCCTAAGTAATGCAGTGAGGATAGTGACGTCCCTAAGTGATGCAGTGAGGATAGTGACGTCCCTAAGTGATGCAGTGAGGATAGTGACGTCCCTAAGTAATGCAGTGAGGATAGTGACATCCCTAAGTAATGCAGTGAGGATAGTGACGGATGGCGCTACATACATACAAGTGGGACTTTCGACGTGTAAATAAAGAAATAGTTGTACTCAAAATTCCCTAGTACCATCCCATTTCAACCACCGGTGCCTACACCTCAGTGGTGGGATTCCAAAATTTTACTAACCGGTTCTTTTCTTTCCTTCCCGGCATCTTCCCGGCATCTTCCCCCTGCAACTCTTTCACCTGTGCGGGCGAGCGGGCGGCATGCTCCGGCATCTTTCCCCTGCAAATCTTCTCAATGCGGCCGCGCGGCGTCACATGGCACCGCTTTGCCAACACAACGCGACGCCGCGTAATGTCGTGACGTCACATAGCGTCCCGTTGCCATAGCAACGGGGCATCACGTGATGCGGTGACGTCGTGTGGTGTTCCTGTTGGCATGGCAATGCGCCACCGTTTGACGCCGCACCGCCGTATTGAGAAGATATGCAGAAATTATGCCGGGAGATGCTGGTAGATGCCGCCCGCTACCCGGACAGGTGAGAGAATTAAGCACCAGGTCGGCGAACTTGTGAAATTTTTGCAACCGGCTGAATTCCTCCACTGCTACACCGGAGACATATTTTATACGCAAACAATACATACATTTAACATTTCAACCAATAACCACATTTGAAACCGTTTTGAGAATTACTATTGTAAGAAATTGTGCCAAGTTTCCCTCGTGCCGGCAGAATGAAATGAATACAAATGTTTCCGACGCGTTTGAACTCACCCACGTCAGTTTCCTATCTAGCCCTCTCCTTGGTAAAACCTGCGACCTGTCGCTGAAACGTCCGCTTTCTTTTTTTCGGCAGAGATAAAGTTGTGGTCTTACCGCACTCCGTGTTTCTTGGGCAGAGATGTGGATGTTTTTCGGCGAGGTGCCGGCATTGAAGGCTTGGCCGGCATCTCTCTTCTGACGCGGAATCCCAGTCGAAGGGGAATGTCTACGGTTGCCACACTGCTCTCGGATAAATATACTGACCTGAAGAAGGGTGATTCCCGAAACATTGTGTGACTAATCTCCAAATAAATTCACATTTCTCTACAATGTCTTGTAATGAGACTTCCTGAGAATAGAGAGGCAACCGGAGACGTTCCCCCGTGCTTCTCTCCTTTGGTAGCAGTATATTTGCTGGCAGTGCAGGATCGCCCTTTCCAGCATTGAGCACCAGCTGTCGCATTACTTGTAGATAGGGTTGCCAGGTTTCCGGTATTGAAACGGACTGTCGTGAACTTGGACAATGATGAGAAACGAAGATGGGGTGCACCACCACCACTTGAATAAAAGCGCTGACAGGGTGAACTCCGATACAAAGTTGATTTATTAGGTCAAGGTAGAAAACTAGAAACTGCCTACGCGTTTTGCGCCTGCGGGCGCTTTATCAAAGCATGTTGACACCCTGTCCAGTAAATACGTAGTGGTAATACTGGAAATGTATGTGTCCGGTATTACTTTTCTGGACATGGTGACCTGACCGACTTGGGGGGGCCACAGGATTTCCCCAAGCAGGGAGGGAGCAGGGCTGTTGCTAGAGGGGCTGGGCAGCTTCCTCCACCCTGCTGGGTAATGCGGCAAATCAGGAGGTGTCAGGAGCCTGGAGGTGTCAGGAGCCTGGAGGTGTCTGAAGCCTGGAGGTGTCTGGAGCCTGGAAGTGTCTGGAGCCTGGAGGTGTCTGGAGCCTGGAGGTGTCTGGAGCCTGGAGGTGTCTGGAGCCTGGAGGTGCCTGGAGCCTGGAGGTGTCTGGAGCCGCCTGGAGCCGCCTGGAGCCGCCTGGAGGTGTCTGGAGCCTGGAGGTGTCTGGAGCCTGGTGGTGTCTGGAGCCTGGAGGTGTCTGGAGCCTGGAGGTGTCTGGAGCCTGGAGGTGTCTGGAGCCTGGAGGTGTCTGGAGCCTGGAGGTGGCAGGAGCCTGGAGGTGGCAGGAGCCTGGAGGTGGCAGGAGCCTGGAGGTGGCAGGAGCCTGGAGGTGGCAGGAGCCTGGAGGTGGGGCCAAGGAGAGGTGAAAGCAGCATGGAGCAGAGAGAGGTGAGAGTTGGGGGTGGGGGTGTCTCGAGCGCATCGCACCTTTCACCATTGTGTCCACAATTTTTGGAGAAGGCACCTGGCAATCCTACTTGTAGACTTTAGCCGACTGCCGGAATCATCCTCTTTCTGTACCGCTCACTGTTGAAGACAGATTTCTGTGATTCACAATCCCTTACGGAGACTATTTGATTTAGGTAATTCATAATCCATTTTAATTTCCCGTGACTTTTTCGGCATGTCGTTCAGACTGGACTGAACAAGATTGCGCCACGCGAGAAAGTGACACCTTTCAGGTAAACAAGTAATTGTTTATGGAACACAAGTTGGTACAGAAAACATCTCCATGGATAAGACTATTGGGCTAAACACCCAGGCTGTTGATAGTAGTTCTACGCAACTTCAATTACCTAATATTAATAGATTTTATTGACATTATTAAGAAGTTGGCAGGTCAGTTTAATTTTGCCAGGTTGAGACAGATCCAATGTGATCATTCTTCCCGTAATTATACAGGCTAATAAGAATTTTAACCCAGGGAGTGTTAGGACCTGCTACGGTCATGCCTTGAAAGTGGCAGCAGGTTTAAGATGCTTTGGCCAAAGGGTTAAACTAAATTGCCCTTTTTTCAAGAGGATATATAGGTATTGCACTGTGTATTTTTGTCACATTGGAAGTAGCTTTTGGCATCTTTGTCTGTTTTTTGTTGTATACATTTAGCCACACCCACTAGCACTCCTTTTGACACATATATACATATATATATATTATGTGGTAATGATAGGGGTAATACTGGAAATGTATGTGTCTGGTATTACTTCTCTGGACATGGTGACCTGACCGGCTTGGGAGGCCGCAGGATTTTGGTATATAGCGTATAAACAATACCTTGACGTTGTTATGCAGGCTTATGATGCTTTGGCCAAAGGGTTTAACTAAATAACCAAGTTATTACTATTATTATTGAAGTATTTAAACTTTGTACTTATTACCATATATGTTTTGTCCATTTGATGTAGCATTGGGCCCCCCTGTCTAATCTACCTTGGCCACAGTTATCCTTCATTAATATTTAGGTATTTTCTTTTCTTATCAAATCAATTTCTTCTTAAATAGTTTGCCCAGCTATCGTTTGTTCTCTTGTTGATTGCTTTTTATCTATGTTTCTGTTATAATAGGTAAAATATGTTAAAGAAGTTCGGTATTTCACAAGAACCACCGTCTGTGGGATATATCTAACATGCAACTCTTCTCTAACAAGGTAAGGCGATAGATAGACAGACAGATACATAGATAGATACATAGATAGATACACAGATACATACATACACATACATACATGGATACATAGATACATACATACATACATACATACATACATACATACATACATGGATACATACATACATACATACATACATACATACATACATACATACATACATGGATACATACATACATGCATAGATACATACATACATACATGCATAGAAACATGGATACATAGATACATACATAGATACATAGATACATGGATACATACATAGATACATACATAGATACATACATAGACAGTGTTCGACAAACCTATACATTTGCTCGCCCCGGGCGAGTGGATTTAACCCCCGGGCGAGTAAATATTGGCCCAAGCAGCACACGTTTGGTACTAGGTGGCGAGTAGATTTTTTTGTGTGGCGAGTAGATTTTTTGGTGATTTGTCAACCAGTGTACATAGATACATGGATACATAGATACATACTGTACATAGATACATTGATACATACATAGATACATAGATACATACTGTACATAGATACATGATATACACCGATAGATAAATATATATATATATATATATATGGATAAATAGTTAGATACAGTGGTGTGAAAAAGAAAGTACACCCTCTTTGAATTCTATGGTTTTACATATTGGGACATAATAACAATCCTTAGCAGGTCTTAAAATTAGGCAAATACAACCTCAGATGAACAACAGCACATGACATATTACACCGTGTGTGTGTGTGTGTGTGTGTGTGTGTGTACACATGACATATTACACTGTGTCATGATTTATTTAACAAAAATAAAGCCAAAATGGAGAAGCCATTCTCCGTATCACCATATTAGCGGTTCACTGAGAAGTGAAACACCGAGAAGCGGGGCCTACTATACTAGATAGATGGGTAGATACTCAATAGATAGATAGATAAATACTAGATGATGGATAGATACTAGAATGATAGATAGATAGATACTAGATAGATAGATGATGGATAGATACTAGATAGATAGATACTAGATAGATAGATACTTGATAGATACTAGATAGATAGATACTAGATAGATAGATACTAGATAGATAGATACTAGATATATGATAGATAGATACTAGATAGATAGATACTAGATAGATAGATACTAGATAGATACTAGATAGATAGATACAAGATAGATAGATACTAGATAGATAGATAGATACTAGATAGATACTAGATAGATACTAGATAGATACTAGATAGATAGATGATGGATAGATACTAGACAGATAGATGATGGATAGATACTAGATAGATAGATGATGGATAGATACTAGATAGATAGATGATGGATAGATACTAGATAGATAGATGATGGATAGATACTAGATAGATATATAGATACTAGATAGATAGATATAGATACTAGATAGATAGATATATGATGGATATATACTAGATAGATAGCTGTAGATACTAGATAGATGTAGATACTAGATAGATGTAGATACTAGATACATATAGATAGATATAGATAGATATAGATAGATATAGATAGATATAGATAGATACTAGATAGATATAGATAGATACTAGATAGATATAGATAGATACTAGATAGATACTAGATAGATACTAGATAGATACTAGATAGATAATAGATAGATAGATAGATAATAGATAGATAATAGATAGATAATAGATGGATAGATAATAGATAGATACTAGATATATGAAAGATAGATACTAGATAGATAGATAGATAGATAGATAGATAGATAGATAGATAGATAGATAGATAGATAGATAGATAGATACTATATAGATACTAGATAGATAGATAGAAAGATAGATAATAGAAAGATAGATAATAGAAAGATAGATAATAGATAGATAATAGATAGATAGATAATAGATAGATAGATGATGGATAGATAGATGATGGATAGATACTAGATAGATAGATACTAGATAGATAGATAGATAGATAGATAGATAGATAGATAGATAGATAGATAGATACTAGATAGATAGATAGATAGATAGATAGATAGATAGATAGATAGATAGATAGATAGATAGATAGATAGATAGATAGATACTAGATAGATAGATACTAGATAGATAGATACTAGATAGATAGATAGATAGATAGATAGATGATGGATAGATACTAGATAGATACTAGATAGATATAGATAGATATAGATAGATATAGATAGATACTAGATAGATAGATACTAGATACTAGATAATAGATAGATAGATGATAGATAGATAGATAATAGATAGATAATAGATAGATAGATAGATTAATAGATAGATAGATAATAGATAGATAGATACTAGATAGACAGATAGATACAGAGATAGATAGATACTTGATAGATCAATAATAGATAGATAGATAATAGATAGATAATAGATAGATAATAGATAGATAATAGATAGATAGATAGATAGACAATAGATAGATAGATAATAGATAGATGATAGATAATAGATAGATACTAGAATGCTATATACAGATAGATACTAGATGGATGGATAGACACTAGAATGCTATATATATATACAGCTAGATGCTAGATGGATGGATAGACACTAGAATGCTATATATATACAGCTAGATGCTAGATGGATGGATAGACACTAGAATGCTATATATATACAGATAGATACTAGATGGATGGATAGACACTAGAATGCTATATATATACAGATAGATACTAGATGGATGGATAGACACTAGAATGCTATATATATACAGATAGATACTAGATGGATGGATAAACACTAGAATGCTATATATATACAGATAGATACTAGATGGATGGATAGACACTAGAATGCTATATATATACAGATAGATACTAGATGGATGGATAGACACTAGAATGCTATATACAGATAGATACTGGATGGACAAAATGATAGCTACAAATACTGTAGGTAAATGATTGTCAATTAAGCTCTCAAATCTGCAATTAAAATGTAATAAGAACATGAAACAATCTCCAGCGCAGGATGATACTGCCCTCCTGGGTTTATAAAGTGTCATTTCAGTGTGGATATCTGCTTACCTGTCTACTAGAGATGCCACCTTTGATAATAACCCTCGTTTCTCAGCGTTCACTGACTAAACGCTGCTTAGTGAATCGGGGCCTACTAGAAGTACCTTATAGTGCAGAAGTAACTGGGCCCTTTCCCAGCCCCGCCTGCCTGTTACTGAGCAAACGCGGCCATTGTATGATCGTCACTGGACTATATACATTGTGGGCAGACTTAATAACCCGTGCTATTCCACAAGACACCTTCGAACACACCTTAGTCAACATGGCCTATTAACTGGAATAGGGCCGTAAGCTTCTAGAACGGAAGGCGTTCTATGGCGTAGCACACCTTAGTAAACACGGCCCTGTCTGCTTGAAGGTCGTGGCGTAAAATGAATGAGTGTATAGCGCCATCTACTGTTTACTATCGATAGAATAAGTAGAAATAGCCGTGTCTGTCCAGTTGCCACAGTGCAGAGTAAATGAGGACGTCAGTATTAGGTGATACCTTTTTTTATTTGGACTAACACTTGATATTAAAAGACTCCAAATTATTGAGGAACCAACCAGGAGAGGGGCAGTTCTGGATTTGGTCATATCAAACAATGGAGAAGTAATAAGAAATATTCAAGTCCTGGAACATTTGGGTAACAGTGATCATAACATGGTCTCATTTGAAATAAATGATCAAAAAACAGATTACTTGGGTTTAACAAAGACCTTCAACTTTAGAAAAGTAGATTTTAATAAACTGAGGTATAATCTAGTAGTAATACAATGGGATGATGTTTTTGCAGGGAAAAATGTAGAAGATAAATGGGCAGTCTTTAAAACATTGTTAGAAAAGCACACTTATCAGTGTATACCCTTGGGTAATAAGTATAAAAGAAACAAGTCTAAACCGATGGGGCTAAATAAACAGGTAGGGGAGGAAATGGACAAGAAGAGGAAGGCGTTTAGGTTATTAATGTCAGAAGGGACAGAGACATCGTATCAGAATTATAAGGAATGTAACAAAAATTGCAGCAGGGCAATTAAATTAGCAAAAATAGATAATGGAAAAAGGATTGCAATAGAAAGTAAGGTCAACCCTAAAAAGTTCTTTAAGAACCTTAATAGCAAAAAAATGAGAAAAGAAAATGTAGGAACCTTTCAGTGTGAGATGGGCAGGCACATTATTGGAGATATGGAAAAAGCAGAGGTACAGGGAGTCCACGGTTATCCAACGGAATCTGTTCTGGAAGTAGCGTTGGATAGTGACACCGTTGTAAAGTGAGTCCCATGTTAATCAGTGGCGGTGAGCGTTGGATAACACATTCAGGCATCGGATAACGCATTCCGGCGTCGAAAAAGAGCCCTTAGGTTTGCATTGTAAGGCGTTGGATATGCCATTCGTTGTAAAGTGAAACGTTGGATAGCAAGGAATACATGTATTAAACAAATTCTTTGCCTCTGTATTTACCAGGGAAGAAGCAATTGCAATAGTAGGAAGCCACAACCTCTATATTAACGAACAATTGCTTAACTGAGGACGACGTTCATAGGTGGCTGGCCCCGAAGGCATACATCCAAGAGTTCTTAAGGAGCTAAATTCAGTAATTGGCAAACCATTACATTTAATATTAAAGGACTCAATTTCCACAAGATTGGCGTAAAGCAGATGTGGTGCCTATATTTTAAAAGGGAGCTAGATCATAACCTGGGAATTACAGATCTGTAAGCCTGACTTCAAAAGTGGGGAAACTACTTGAAGGTTTAATACGGGATAATATTCAGGAATACCTAATGGAAAACATAATTATTAGTAATAGTCAGCATGGATTTATGAAGGATAGATCACGCCAAACTGACCTTATTTGTTTCTTTGAGGAGGTAAGTAGGAATTTAGACCAGGGTAATGCAGTTGATGTGGTTTACTTAGATTTTGCAAAGGCTTTTGATACGGTTCCACACAAGAGGTTGGTGTACAAAATAAAGAAAATTGGACTCAGTAAAAATATATGCACCTGGATTGAAAACTGGTTAAAGGATAGACAACAAAAGGTTGTCATAAATTGAACTTTTTCAGGTTGGGCTAAGGTTGTGAGTGTAGTAGTACCTCAGGGATCGGTACCACTCCTTTTTAACTTGCTTATTAATGACCTTGAGATTGGCATAGAGAGCAAAGTCTCCATCTTTGCTGATGATACTAAATTGTGTAAGGTAATAGAATCAGAGCAGGATGTAATTTCTCTCCAGAAGGACTTGGAGAGACTGGAAACGTGGGCAGGTAATGGCTTAATTCATATAAATAAAAAAATGATGCATTTGGGAAAAAATAATAAACAGACGACTTACTAATTAAATGGGGATAAATTAGGGGAATCCTTGATGGAGAAGGATTTAGGAGTGCTGGTAGACTGCAAGTTTAGCAATAGTGCCCAAAGTCATGCAGTAGCTGCAAAGGCAAACAAGGTCTTATCTTGCATTAAACTGGGAGTGGATGGAAGGGAAGTAAACATAATTATGCGCCATTTTTCAACATTAGTAAGACCACCCCTTAAATATGGAGTACAATTTTGGGCACCACTCCTTAGAAAATACATTATGGAGCTAGAAAAACTGCAGAGAAGAGACACCAAATTAATAAAGGGGATGGATAATCTAATTTATGAGGAGAGGTTAGCAAAATTAGATTTATTTACATTAGGAAAGAGGCTTCTAAGAGGGAATATGATAACTACAGGCATACCCCGGTTTAAGGACACTCACTTTAAGTACACTCGCGAGTAAGGACATATCGCCCAATAGGCAAACAGCAGCTCACGCATGCGCCTGTCAGCACGTCCTGAACAGCAATACCGGCTCCCTACCTGTACCGAAGCTGTGCGCAAGCGGGGAGATTATAGAGCCTGTTACACATGCGTTATTTACATCAGTTATGCACGTATATGACGATTGCAGTACAGTACATGCATCGATAAGTGGGAAAAGGGTAGTGCTTCACTTTAAGTACATGTTCGCTTTACATACATGCTCCGGTCCCATTGCGTACGTTAATACGGGGTATGCCTGTATATACAAATATATTCTGGGGCAATACAATGAGCCTGTGATGGCAGATACAATAGATATCTTTAAAAAAGGTTGCGTATCTTTTTAGAAAGGGAAGGCATACAGGGATATATCAAATAAGTAAACATGGGAAGGATGTTGATCCAGGAAGTAATCCGATTGACAATATTTGGAGTTAGGAAGTAATATATTTTTCCCCTTATGAGATATCATTAGATGATATTTCACTGGGGTTTTTTGTTTGCCTTCCTCTGGATAAATATACAGTAAGTAGAAATATAGAATAAAGTATCTATCGTCTAAATTTAGCATAGGGTGAACTTGATGGACATATGTCTTGTTTCAACCTCATTGTAAGAGACATGTGGAGAGTTACCAGAAGGGAGACAGCCTATCCCTAGTAAGGGCTAACTCACATAATAATAATAATAATAATAATAATAATAATAATAATAATTGTAGCCCTGGGCCCCATCAGGTCCTGGAGACCCCCCTCCCTTGGTGCAGCACGGTCGCGGGTGCCACCGGAGCCAGCGACGGACCCGACGGCTGCTTCCAAGGGTGGGGGCCGGAGCAGGGAGTAGTGCTCTGCCTCCGCGAGCGGGCCGGTTGCCGGGGACGCGATCGGGCCGTCGCTAGGGCCGCGGTCGCGTCTCTAAGGACCCGGCGGCTCGGGAAGCAGGGCGCCGCCATTGCGATGCGTGTTGCACATGCGCAGGGACCCGATAGCGCGGAAGGCCCCCAGAGAAGTCGCGCGAGAGCAGGGAAAGCCCAGGGGAGGTTAGGGCAGCCAGAGAAAGCTTGCGCAAGCGCAGTGCAGGGTAGGAAAAGCCCGTGAAGCCCGTGTTCTTTGGACACTGGGTAGGATCACCTGGTGTTGGGGAATCGTCCTGCGAGACGTCACGGTTAGTGTCTCCTCGAGAGAGGGACACAGGTTATATTATGGTATGGCCGTGATATGTTATATTGCATGTTAGTAAAGTCCTTAGTTATATTACTTCCTGTCTATGTGATTATTGTGATTGTCCTGCGAGGAACCACTCCCCCTCTGGTGGGAGCCATCACAGGTGGAGGCGCTGCATCGTAAGTGAATACCCTAGTATAATTGACCCAGGTTCCCCGTGGCGGAAGCTCAGCCCTCCTGTGAGCCAACAGGTAATGCACAACACCGAGTAACACTATATGTTTCCTGCACCCCCATACTGTATCTGCGATTGGGGGGGGGGGAAACCCGTTACATTTGGAGGCGCTGCTGAGATCGACCTGGGGTGCCCTGTTTCATTTTTTTTTCCAAATTGGTAACCATGCCTGTAATATCCGGACACGAGGTCCTCGCCTAGGCCTTGAGGGTGGACCAAAATCCTCGACGTGTAGTGGCTGTAGAAGGTTTTCCCCGCACTGTTCCACTACCGGAGCTCTATGAGCATATGTATAAAATCCCCGGGTGGCATAACGCCTTTACGATAGATATAGGTCTAGGCTCCCCGTCCACGTGGGGACCGCTGCTTATTATAGTGTCATTAGACGAAGATATATGCCTGGCAGAGGCACCATCCACATTGTTTGTGCCTGGCTGCCCCCCTGAGGGCTGCCCTTTAGTCTATGCTGACCCCGCGCCATGGCAACTTTCCCCAAGTTGGCAGAGCGCACATGCTGCTGACTGCACGCCGGCACAGGAAAGTATTGCAACAATCTGTCCGGGTTTGGCGCGAGAACCTAAGCCCCACCCCAGCCAACTGGGTGACACAGTGCAGGGACAGAATCACTCCTTGAAAGAGTGTGCTGCCCCTCTAGAATACACCAGGGGGAGTTTGGAGCAGATTGAGCAGCAGTTACTAACTTCTGTTCCCCATAAAGCAAGCCCCGAATGCAGGGATACACACCCTCGGATGTATAGAGTCCTACGGGTCCCAAAGTTTGACTTGCCCCTGGTGGTATGCCCGTGTGTATTAGACGACAGGAATGCGACTGGTGGCTGGACCGACAAGTTATCTACATTACCATTGGCGCTCACGACGACAGTGGTAAATGGGGAAAGACGCCTACACGGCTGTTTGAGCAATTGTGATTGCCCCGTCGGTGAATTCACAAGGGGTCCCCAGTGTACCGACTGCGGGGCACAGTTCATGAAGTCAGTGCTGCTACAGGCTGCAGAACCCGCAGAGTAAGCCAGGGTCGACGTTAATACTGAGCCGGTCAGTATAGCTAACCTATCTACCCCTCTCCTAGACATTTTGGAGGGCCCGTGTGCCCTCGTGAACATTCTAGATCCGGCTCCTGAGCAGGACCCACCGAACCCAGTCCAGCCAGCTATGGAGCCGAGCGAACCAACAGAAGAGACAGAGGAATCACAGGGTAAGGTGTCTATACCCCCATCTTCCTTTAGTGAATCCAGTGACCAGTCACTTGTGGTGATGCGCCTGCCGGCGGACCACTCTAGTGAAATCAACGAACGCACTATCTCGGCGGATACAGAGCCTGCTGTGGGCCCGTGTGCCCTAGAGGAAGTGTATCCTGATGTTGCAGACCCTGCTGTGGGCCCGTGTGCCCTACAATGGCCTGCCCGGATTATTCCTATGGTACCATCAGTCCTAGAATGGGGACCAGTACCTACCGACGACAAAGGTGAGTTGACTGCCCCAGGGGTGTTGGGGGTGAGCCTCCAGGTGACCGGGGAGCACGATGGCTCCTTAAGTCTGGTCACCCGGGCGAAGGGCTCCCCTCTGCATCGCGTCCTGGCGGAGGTGTCCTCCTTAGACGGTAGCTGTCCAGTGGTGCGAGTGGACCATTACCCACCGCCTATCGTTACAGATGAAGAGAAACCCATCGCAAGCCAGCAGAGTGGTAAGGAACCCCCTTGCTCCCCACAGGCTCCGATGGAGGTGGCCGTGAAAAAGGCCAGAGTTACGGCTTCTGAACGGAGTATGAGCCCGTACGCTCCGACCCAAATGGTCCCAGAACTGGTATCCAACGCTCCCGAGTTTCAAGACAGTGAGTGGACTGTCCCAGAAGTGTTGTGGACAGGTCCCGATACAGCCGAGGTGGGAGCTGACAGCGTCCCCGAGGATCTGTTGGCCACCGTGAATCACCACAGTGGTAAGGTATCTACCCTTTACCCCCTGTCAGGTGAAACAGAGACTTTGAGAACAGAGACGTTGTTCATTTTTCGCTTCCCAGTGGAAGCCTCACAAGTCCGTAGGGACAAGGACTGTGTAGTGAAAATTTTCTCCTTGGAGCTCAAAAATGAACGCTCCATTCACCACGAAGTGGACCGCGGGAAAGGTCCTGGCCTCCTGGTCTACCGCACCCATGCCGCGGATGACCGGGTAAAGGCCTGCTTAAGAGACATGGTGCTATTCCGTCCACCAGGGGGAGGAAGTAGCGAGGAACCAGTGACTGTTGCCCTCAGGTGTGATCTCCAAGAAATTTTCCTAGGGGAGGCTCACGGACGCAAAAGTGAGGTAAACCCACATGATCAGTTAAGGGCACCCCACAAATGGTCTCAGCTAGTCTCGGGTATCATTGGGTGGGAATTGCCATGTAACCTGATATGTTAAGTCGACATGATAAGTTGTATTTTCTATGCACTGCATTTTGATTATATAACTTTTATGCTGATTGATGTCGTTCCCCAAGCGGGGACGTTGGGTTTTTCATCAGGGGGAGAGTGTAGCCTTTGGCCCCATCAGGTCCTGGAGACCCCCCTCCCTTGAAGCAGCCCAATCGCGGGTGCCGCCGGAGCCAGCGACGGACCCGACGGCTGCTTCCAAGGGTGGGGGCCGGAGCAGGGAGTAGTGCTCTGCCTCCGCGAGCGGGCCGGTTGCCGGGGACACGATCGGGCCGTCGCTAGGGCCACGGTCGCGTCTCTAAGGACCCGGCGGCTCAGGAAGCAGGGCGCCGCCATTGCGATGCGTGTTGCGCATGCGCAGGGACCTGATAGCGCGGAAGGCCCCCAGAGAAGTCGCGCGGGAGCAGGGAAAGCCCAGGGGAGGTTAGGGCAGCCAGAGAAAGCTTGCGCAAGCGCAGTGCAGGATAGGAAAAGCCCGCGAAGCCCTAGCCTACCAGGGAAGGCTCTGAGCTGGGACTACAGGTCCCATGAGCCTATGTATGCCCCATGTGACACCAGGGAGCCAATAGGGTTTAGGAACTCTGCAGAGGCAAAGAGATACATTTGGCGGGCTTGGAGCATGTTAGGTGTTAGTCAGAGACCGGAGCAGCCCAGGGAAGGAGGTAGGGTACAGGAGACACGGACTCCCTGTACTAGGCCAGCACCCCCAGGGTCTGAGGTAGCTAAGTACCCTCTGAGAGAGAGTGTTTCCAGGGATTGCTCTAGAGAGAGGGACCCTGTCACTCAGGTTAGTCCGTTGGAGCAGGGGAGCTGTGAGGGAAGGAAGGGTGCGGGGAGCGCGTGCAGCTCCTGCGGCCCTATAGGTACCCACACCCCAGGTAGGCCCCAACCCCCCACTACGGTAGTGGGTAATTGCTGAGGGAGGCCCAAGATAGGGACTCTGCCCTTAGTGTTGTTAGAGTGCTGCCTTGTCAGAGTCACGGCTGTCAGTGCTGTGAGGTCTGACAGGCAGGCACCTTGTTGCGCAGCACGTTGGCTGCCAGCACCCAGTGAGCTACAGCTTGCTGCTGTAGGCGCTGGGACTCGTAGGTATTAGTGAGGTTGAGGGAATTGGAGAGTTAGGGGAGTGGGACAGGTCATTAACCCCTGTAGGCCCCTAGGAGTTTCCCCAAAGCCACTACAGGTTGCTGTGCTATAGGGACGGCCTATAGTATAGCGCGTGCCACTTAGATAGATAGGGACACAGCGGCTGCTGCTGTTCCTGTGAAGCGGTTCGGACCCACGTTGGGGTCCGCAGAGACTATTCCAGAGTGGGACCGCCCTGACGGTCCACGTGCCCGGAGTTCGGTTGGGGATCAGATGACGTCATCCTACTACTGACCCTTTGTGAAGAGTTGCTGACCTGAGCACCGGAGTGCTCGGCAGGTATCATATATTCCTAAGTGCACCACCGGGCCCTTAGCTTAAATAGTGACTGCGCAGTCACCCATTGCCTCTCTCTGTAAGAGTGCGGGACATTGGGTGGGGTTCTTTGGACACTGGGTGGGATCACCTGGTGTTGGGGAATCGTCCTGCGAGACGTCACGGTTAGTGTCTCCTTGAGAGAGGGACACAGGTTATATTACGGTATGGCCGTGATATGTTATATTGCATGTTAGTAAAGTCCTTAGTTATATTACTTCCTGTCTATGTGATTATTGTGATTGTCCTGCGAGGAACCACTCCCCCTCTGGTGGGAGCCATCGCAGGTGGAGGCGCTGCATCGTAAGTGAATACCCTAGTATAATTGCCCCAGGTTCCCCGTGGCGGAAGCTCAGCCCTCCTGTGAGCCAACAGGTAACGCACAACACCGAGTAACTCTATATGTTTCCTGCACCCCCACACTGTATCTGCGATTGGGGGTGGGGGGGAACCCGTTACATAATAATAATAGTTTGTTTGTGTATAGCGCTGCTAGTTTTATGTAGTGTTTTACAGAGACATTTTGCAGACACATTCCCTGCTCCATGGAGCTTACAATCTATGTTTTTTGGTGCCTGAGGCACAGGGAGATAAAGTAACTTGCCCAAGGTCACAAGGAGCCGACGCCAGGTTCCCCTGCTTCAAACTCAGTGCCAGTCAGTGTCTTTACTCACTGAGCCACATCCCCAGTCCCTATGTGCAGGGCTGGTAGGATAAGCATGTGGCACCTTCATGTCAGTCTCTGGGTCTGGATTGGTGTCCGTTGAGGGGCCAGCCTCTGCTGGGTTCCCGGGTTCGCTGCACCCTGGAATAGAGATCTGGTCCCTGGTGTCTTGATGTCAGCAGACAGTCCTTCTGCGTGCTCAAGACAATCATCATCTCCTTTGGCAGCACAGTTGTGATTGTGCTCAGGAGTCTGTCAGTTCCCAGCAGAAGGCTTTTCAACCTGTCTGATTAGCCAGGTAGAGACTGGTTAATTGACTTTGGCTGCAATTAACCATCTCCCTGCTGGATTCCTTATACCACTAGAGGCTTTCTATTGAAGCTAAATTTAGACAGGGTTAAGTCCTTGTTACACTCATCTACTATGTAACTATATAGCATGTAATTATATTATAAGACAGGGGAGCGCAAACTTTTTGAGCTGCGCCCCCCTGCCTGCTCCTGCAGCTACTCGCGCCCCCCTTACTGTTAGACCGGCGTCGGGTGTGACATCACACGACCCCATTGGCATGGCAACACGGCGTCAAATGATGCCGTGGTGTCACATGGCCCCGCGGCCTGATTTGACGCCGCGTTGCCATGGCGACGCGGCACAACACTCCTGCGGAAACCTGGTATGTAGGTTACAGAGGCCTCACGCCCCCCCGGCATTTAATTTAAATGCCTGGGGGAAGAGTGCAGGGCCTCTGCACCAGCCCGCGCCCCCCCTGGGGGGTGCGCCCCCCTGTTTGCGCACTGCTGTTATAAGACAAGGATGGGAAACTCCAGTCCTCAAGGGCCACTAACAGGTCCGATTTTCAGTATATTAAAATTAACGGGTTGCAGCTCCGGAGACCCCCTGCTTCAATCCTGGGTAAAAAAAACAAAATAATCGAAATAAATGTTAAATAAAAAGCGATTGGATTGCTCCTTTCAATAATAATAATATAAATGACTTAGTTTGTACCAAAAGATTGTCACATTTTCAATGTTATGTGTGAAGCCCATTGTCAGAAAAATGTTACAAGAGTAATGTCTTGAAAGAAAAACAACTCCCAGTTCGAGGTGAATATAGACCAGGGGACTCCAACCCAGTCCTCAAGGGCCACCAACAGGCCAGGTTTTATGCATATCCCTGCTTCAGCACATGTGGCTCAATCAGTGGCTCAACTGATTGAGTCACCTGTGCTCCAGCAGGGATATCCATAAAACCTGGCCTGTTGGTGGCCCTTGAGGACTGAGATTGAGACCCCGGACATAGATAGATACCTTCCGGAAGAACGCCGGTCCATTTCTTGCACTCTTTCATCTATAGTACGCCTCTTTGAACATCCATTGTTGCGTCTCCAGTAACTTTCTTTTTCCAGTTCCTACATTGTCAGTTCTGCACTCGCTAGTTCCAGGAAACAATCGCTCATCCGCTCATCATAATTGTCAACCTGATCCGACCAACAGACGGGGGTTATTTTTCAGGACTTTCAAAACCAAAGTCTATGGGCAGGATTTGCTAGTTGTCCGTGAGATATGTGAAACTGGATGATGTATTGCAGCCTGGTACGATTCACCCACGGGGAATAGTTAAGCAGATTGGTTGCACAAGCTTAGGACAGCCTTTAATTGTGAATTCAATACATCTTGTGATTGAGAGCCAGGGCCGGCTTCTGGGAAATAAACCTAATACAGCTTATTAGCATGTAAATGTAGATCCTCAGTATAGATTAAAGACACTGCTTATTAAAGCTGTAATCCATGCAATATCATACATGTGTTTTTTTTATATATATATACTAGCTGAGAGACCCGGCGTTGCCCGGGATGTAATTTTGGGGGGGGCGTACGACAGGGTTAGGCTTCCCCCCCCCTTGACAGCTAGGTGGGTGACTGTGTGGGTGGGTGGGTGACACTTGACTGAGTGGGTGGGTGGGTTGGTGACTGAGTGGGTGACTTTGGGTCGGTGACTGGGTGGGTTACTTTGGGTCGGTTTGACTTTGGGTCGGTGGGTGGGTGACTTTGGGTCGGTGGGTGGGTGACTTTGGGTCGGTGGGTGGGTGACTTTGGGTTGGTGGGTGGGTGACTTTGGGTCGGTGGGTGGGTGACTTTGGGTCGGTTTGACTTTGGGTTGGTGGGTGGGTGACTTTGGGTCGGTGGTTGGGTGGGTGAGTTGGGTCGGGGGGTGGATGACTTTGGGTCGGTGGGTGGGTGACTTTGGGTCGGTGGGTGGGTGACTTTGGGTCGGTGGGTGGGTGGGTGACTTTGGGTTGGTGGGTGGGTGACTTTGGGTCGGTGGGTGGGTGACTTTGGGTCGGTTTGACTTTGGGTTGGTGGGTGGGTGACTTTGGGTCGGTGGTTGGGTGGGTGAGTTGGGTCGGGGGGTGGATGACTTTGGGTCGGTGGGTGGGTGACTTTGGGTCGGTGGGTGGGTGACTTTGGGTCGGTGGGTGGGTGGGTGACTTTGGGTGGGTGACTTTGGGTGGGTGGGTGACTTTGGGGGGGTGGGTGACTTTGGGTCGGTGGGTGGGTTGGTGACTGGGTGACTTTTTCAGGGTCGGTGACTGGGTGGGTCAGTGACTGGGGTCGGTGACTGGGTGGGTCAGTGAGTGGGTAGGTGGGGTCAGTGAGTGGGTAGGTGGGGTCGGTGAGTGGGTGGGTGGGGTCGGTGAGTGGGTGGGTGGGGTCGGTGAGTGGGTGGGTGGGGTCAGTGACTGGGTGGGTAGTTTTGGGTGAGACTGGGTGGGTGAGTGTGAGACTGAATGGGTGGGTGAGTGTGAGACTGAATGGGTGGGTGAGTGTGAGACTGAATGGGTGGGTGAGTGTGAGACTGAATGGGTGGGTGAGTGGGAGACTGAATGGGTGGGTGAGTGGGAGACTGAATGGGTGGGTGAGTGGGAGACTGAATGGGTGGGTGAGTGGGAAACTGAATGGGTGGATGAGTGGGAAACTGAATGGGTGGGTGAGTGGGAAACTGAATGAGTGGGTGAGTGGGAAACTGAATGGGTGGGTGAGTGGGAAACTGAATGGGTGGGTGAGTGGGAAACTGAATGGGTGGGTGAGTGGGAAACTGAATGGGTGGGTGAGTGGGAAACTGAATGGGTGGGTGAGTGGGAAACTGAATGGGAGACTGAGTGGGAGACTGGGTGGGAGACTGACTGGGTGGGAGACTGACTGGGTGGGAGACTGACTGGGTGGGAGACTGACTGGGTGGGAGACTGACTGGGTGGGAGACTGACTGGGTGGGAGACTGACTGGGTGGGTGAGTGGGAGACTGACTGGGTGGGTGAGTGGGAGACTGACTGGGTGGGTGAGTGGGAGACTGACTGGGTGGGTGAGTGGGAGACTGACTGGGTGGGTGAGTGGGAGACTGACTGGGTGGGTGAGTGGGAGACTGACTGGGTGGGTGAGTGGGAGACTGACTGGGTGGGTGAGTGGGAGACTGACTGGGTGGGTGAGTGGGAGACTGACTGGGTGGGTGAGTGGGAGACTGACTGGGTGGGTGAGTGGGAGACTGACTGGGTGGGTGAGTGGGAGACTGACTGGGTGGGTGAGTGGGAGACTGACTGGGTGGGTGAGTGGGAGACTGACTGGGTGGGTGAGTGGGAGACTGACTGGGTGGGTGAGTGGGAGACTGACTGGGTGGGTGAGTGGGAGACTGACTGGGTGGGTGAGTGGGAGACTGACTGGGTGGGTGAGTGGGAGACTGACTGGGTGGGTGAGTGGGAGACTGACTGGGTGGGTGAGTGGGAGACTGACTGGGTGGGTGAGTGGGAGACTGACTGGGTGGGTGAGTGGGAGACTGACTGGGTGGGTGAGTGGGAGACTGACTGGGTGGGTGAGTGGGAGACTGACTGGGTGGGTGAGTGGGAGACTGACTGGGTGGGTGAGTGGGTGACTGACTGGGTGGGTGGGTGACTGACTGGGTGGGTGAGTGGGTGACTGACTGGGTGGGTGAGTGGGTGACTGACTGGGTGGGTGAGTGGGTGACTGACTGGGTGGGTGAGTGGGTGACTGACTGGGTGGGTGAATGGGTGACTGAATGGGTGACTGAATGGGTGGGTGAATGGGTGGGTGAATGGGTGGGTGAATGGGTGACTGAATGGGTGGGTGAATGGGTGACTGAATGGGTGGGTGAATGGGTGGGTGACTGAATGGGTGGGTGACTGAATGGGTGGGTGAATGGGTGGGTGACTGAATGGGTGGGTGACTGGGTGGGTGGGTGACTGACTGAATGGGTGACTGAGTGACTGGGTGGGTGACTGAGTGACTGGGTGGGTGACTGAGTGACTGGGTTGACTGACTGGGTGGGTGGGTGACTGGGTGGGTGACTGACTGATTGGGTGGGTGGGTGGGTGGGTGACTGGGTGGGTGACTGGGTGGGTGGGTGACTGACTGGGTCGGTGGGTGGGTGACTTGACTGAGTGAGTGGGTGGGTGACTAAGTGAGTTTTTGGGTGACTAAGTGAGTGGGTGGGTGGGTTACTGAGTGGGTGGGTGACTGAGTGGGTGGGTGACTGAGTGAGTGAGTGGGTGACTGGGTGACTGAGTGGGTGGGTGGGTGACTGAGTGGGTGGGTGGGTGACTGAGTGGGTGGGTGGGTGACTGAATGGGTGGGTGACTGAGTGAGTGAGTGGGTGGGTTACTGAGTGAGTGGGTGGGTGACTGGGTGAAAGTGACTGGGTGGGTGTGTGGGTGGGTGACTGGGTGACAGTGCGTGGGTGGGAGACGGTGGGTGACTTACCTTGACCCCGTGGCATCTGGCTGGGGCAGGAGGTGAGTTCGGGAAGCTGGGGGGGGGGGCAAGAGTGGCAGGAGACCCGCGCCGCACATCCCCTCCGTCCGGGAGCCGGCGCACATGATGGGGAGTCTCGCGCCGCGCTTCCCCTCCGTCCGGGAGCCGATGCACGTGAGGGGGAGTCCCGCGCCACGCTTCCCCTCTCTGGTAGCGGCGCACGTGAGGGGGAGTCCTGCGCCGCGCTTCCCCTCTCCGGTAGCGGCACACGTGAGGGGGAGAGCAGGAGGCCCGACCCGCGCTTCCCCTCTCCGGTAGCGGCGCACATGAGGGGGAGAGCAAAAGGCCCGGGCCGCGCCGTGAGGGGGGAGGAGCCTGGAGTTTGCTGCTGAGCAGGAGGGCCGCGGCGCACGGTGAGGGTTATGGTGCGGCTGGGGATGTTGTGGAGCGTGGGGATTTGGGTGAGGTGGGGGGAGAGAGTGAGGGGCACCGGGAGAGGAGGGGGGGGGGTGTGTGGAAGGTGAGCTGCGGTCCAACTGACGGGGGAGTGTGTGTGTGTGTGTGTGTGTGTGTGTGTGTGTGTGTGTGTGTGTTTTTGCCAGTCACTCTGCCTCAGGCCAATGAGGGGGGCGGGCAGGCCAAGGGACCAATGAGATTGCCGCTAGGGATGCAGACATACAGTGCTTTCAGAAATATATAGTAGATTAAATCAGTTATGAAAAAATATGGAGTCCAAGAATTGCGACAATGTCCAACAGAGGAGAGTCCAATCTTTGACTTCAGGCTCCACAGCAGGGATTTACATGTGTGAAGCAAAGGAGAGAAGAAGAAAAAATCATAGTGCAACAATGTTAAAAGCAAACATATAGGACACACAAGACAAAACAAACATAAAACAATGACAAGTAGGCTGACAAATAATACAAGAGTAAATTTAATGAACAACTAAAAAATGCCTGGAGCAGATGTCGGATCCGGTGTGTAAAACCGGAATCCTACTTACAAGACGTAAACTGAATACAAGCAGGGGTGTGTGGTGATTAGAATCCGGCAACAGCTGCTGGCGGGCTCGTGGCAATCAGGGGAAACTCCGATCACTTCCTTAGTTCTGCGTCTGGATGCGCGTGACCACTGGTTGTTCTCTGCTTCTCCTGGTGCCGACTGCCGCTCCGTTACCGGAAACACGTCACTGGGGGCGGGACAAATCGCCGAAACTCCCTTCTCCTGCTTGTATGTCTGGAAACGCTCCTGCAGTGCTCTGCTCCAATGCGATCACTCTCTTCAAACTGCCCAACGCGTTTCGTGCGCATGCGCACTT
Organism: Ascaphus truei; assembly: GCF_040206685.1. Lineage (NCBI taxonomy): Eukaryota > Metazoa > Chordata > Amphibia > Anura > Ascaphidae > Ascaphus > Ascaphus truei. The sequence goes on from NC_134488.1 coordinate 27,393,807, forward strand.
CATCAGGGGTTAATAGAACACACTCCATAGAATCTTTAAATACTGACAGGATTGACCCCATTGGTAAAGAATAGACACCTATCGAATGACGCTATATATGCCATGATTGGTCTAAACCTCTGTCAGTCATGTTCTGTGTAAAATTCAGCCTAGCTACCATACAATACATAAACAAAGATACGAACACTGACACACTTAACAAAAAAATACTATTCAACTCTCAATAAGATGTACAATAAAGTCATATACCAACATATAGTGCTCTAATGCTAAGACTTGTCGTAAAATATACCAACGGAACATGTTGTACATAAATATGCCCACAATTGGATGGATAGAAATACAGTATAATGATATTATAAGTTTTAGTCTCATTTAAAAATGCTTATATAAAAAAAAAATATATATGTAGAAAAAATATATAAATACTGTATATTAAAAATATAAATATATATATAAAAATTTATATCAATCAGTAATATATTATAAAATTTTAAAATCTATTTTAGGAAGACACCTAGTTCAAAATCAATATTAAGACCGTTGGGGGAGAGGGTCTTCAACTCATAGATCCAATAGGCTTCACGCCTACTGATCTGATTGAGTTGATTCCCCCCCTCTCCAACTGGCTGGCACCGTCTCTATAGCCTGGTATCTTAGTCCAATTGGACTTTTGTTATGGTGGATGCTAAAATGATGAGAAAAGCTATGTGTGGTTAAACCTCGCTTGATATTATAAATATGTTCGTATACCCTTCTTTGGTAGCACCTGCCTGTCCTGCCCACACACTGTAGGCCGCAGGGGCACTCTAGTAGATATATCACAAAGGTGGTATGACAGTTAATAGATGCTTTAATAGTATATATTTTTGAGGTAACATTTGATCTAAATGTTTTAGTATTGGAGCTGAATGTGCAAGCTGTGCAATTAGTACATTTAATAAAAAGCTGTGTGTGCTGTGCACGCGCATAGTAAGTGAAACTTCTTTGACTTTTGTCACAGAAATTGTATTTGTGTTGGTGATGTTTTAATTAAAAATCAAAATACAATTTCACTGACAAAACGCAAATAAATTTGACTTAGAATGCGCGTGCTCGGCACACATCCCCTGTATTAGCTATTTGCACTAAGTGTGAATTCCTCGTGTGTGCGGGTGACTGAGTGTGCGGTTGACTGCGTGTGACTGCGACTGCGTGTGACTGCGACTGCGTGTGACTGCGACTGCGTGTGACTGCGACTGCGGATGAGTGTGCGGGTGATTGTGCGGGTGACTGCATGTGCGGGTGAGTGTGCGGGTGAGTGTGCAGGTGACTGTGAGTGTGCGGGTGAGTGTGCAGGTGAGTGTGCGGGTGAGTGTGAGTGTGCGGGTGAATGTGAGTGTGCGGGTGAGTGTGAGTGTGCGGGTGAGTGTGAGTGTGCTGGTGACTGCGTGTGACTGAGTGTGCATGTGCGGGTGACTGTGAGTGTGCGGGTGACTGTGAGTGTGCCTGCGTGTGAGTGTGCGTGAGTGTGCGGGTGCGTGTGACTGTGCGGGAGACTGTGTGTGTGTGACTGTGCGTGTGACTGTGTGTGCGTGTGACTGTGCGTGTGCGTGTGACTGAGATGTGTTTTACAAATAGTCTCACCCTTTATATTCTGCATGAATACACCATGTTTGTAAAATTAGTACCATTATTATAGTGTCCTTTGCTCAAATAACTGTGCTCTCTCTTGCAGTCAAGCACAACACCACTGAGGTTGTATTAGTACTGTGACCACTGCATTTTACAATCTGATATATTGCTGACTTTGTATAGATCAGATATTTCCAGTATGCAGAAGAATGTTATATTTCATTTGGGTTGACAGTTGAGATTTGTCATACAGATACCTTGCTATTTCCTTAACCCTGAGTATTTACTAGCACTGAGATTTCCAGTGTTTAGTGTGTCCTGTTTGACAGTCTTTAATTGTTCTGCTGAAGGCTCATGCCAGTCTGGATGGTTCCTTCAGTGCATATTAGCAGAGAGCACAGGACACCAGGAGCTGCATGCAGCTATATCTCACCATCAGAAGCAGCATTTGACACTGACTACCTTATTCATACACACACAGGCACTGAACGGCTGGCTGCAAGGGCAGGGAATGCACATCCACTTCTGCCCTGTCCTGCTACTCACTGCACACACACAGAATCACTAGGACTGTGATGGTTTCAATGTGATGTCCCTCTCCCCAGCCTATTCTTCCTTTTGATATCCTTTAATGTGGACATCGTTGCCAGGTCCGATCTCCTCCCCTCTCCTCCCTCCGTCCTCCCTCCTCCCTTCCTGTCCATCGGCAATTCAGCATGTCAGCGACACACTGCTCTGCTTCCTCTCGGTTACCCTCCATGATCCCTGGGCTCCTCTCCTCTGGCCCCGGCAGCGCTCAGTCAGCGGGACACAGGGAAGGGGAGGGAGGTGAGAGGCTGAGCAGCGGCTCACTGAGTCTGATTTAAAATCCCCGCGCTTGCTACACCTTTCACTCTAGCACCGGAAGCTCTGCGGCAGCATTCTTGCTATACCCATGGCAGCTGACGTGTGGGGGTAACGGCGGCCGTTAGGAGCGGCGCCGGCGGCTATCGCCACCGCCTCATGTCACAGCGGGTGTGTGTGGGGGGGAGCGGTGGCTGTTAGGCTGTCAGGTCACAGTAGATGCGAGGAGAGGGGGGGGGGAGCCGTGACGTCACTTCCGTTTCACATTTCGCCCCCAACTCTCCCGTTTTACTCCATCAGAATAGGTGCCACTAAAGAAGTTTCACTTCAAAAAGCCCTTGTTGGTATTGGCTACTTTAGATTTTGAATGGTCAAGAGGACAACTCGGAGCCAGTCGAGTTTTAATATTGGAGGCTTTGGTGAAGATAATGTTAGGTCTATCTGGGAGACATGGTGCTAATGTGTTATCACATAGAAGGATTGGCCAATGCTTATTAAAAATCTGGCGAATCTTCGGTGCCATCTCGTTGTATTGGGCACCAGGTTTGCCCCAAGTTATGCGAACATCTTTATGGACAGTTGGGAAGAAGATTATATCTGGAACAACTGTCCTCTTGGAGCACACCTGGTGCTCTGGCGCCGTTTTATAGATGATGTCCTATTCGTTTGGTCGGGCAGCCAGGAACAGCTATATTCGTTTTTTAATTATCTAAACTTTAACGATAGGGATCTTTCATTTACTTTTAATCATCACAAAGATCACATAGAATTCCTTGACCTTAGTATATATATAAGTAACAACCAAATACAGACTAAGACATATTTTAAATCAGTTCAGGCCAACAACTACCTTAGGGCGGACAGCCAACATAACCCTGGCTGGATTCGCAATATTCCTAAGGGACAGCTCATCCGCCTGAAGCGCAACTGCTCAAATCCACAGGAGTTTGACATTCAGGCGGATGAGCTTAAAGAAAAATTTGGTGACAGAAAATACCCAGAGAACCTACTAGTAGAAGCGTCTCTCAAAGTGGACGAGATTGAGAGGGACACCCTTTTGGAATATAAAAACAAAAATAAAAATCCAAATAAAAATCCACATAAGGGTAAAGAGCAGAACAGTGGTGTGGCTTTCGTTACTCAATACAACGAGATGGCACCGAAGATTCGCCAGATTTTAAATAAGCATTGGCCAATCCTTCTATGTGATAACACATTAGCACCATGTCTCCCAGATAGACCTAACATTATCTTCACCAAAGCCTCCAATATTAAAACTCGACTGGCTCCGAGTTGTCCTCTTGACCATTCAAAATCTAAAGTAGCCAATACCAACAAGGGCTTTTTTAAATGTACTAATTGCACAGCTTGCACATTCAGCTCCAATACTTAAACATTTACATCAAACGTCACCTCAAAAATATATACTATTAAAGCATCTATTAACTGTCATACCACCTTTGTGATATATCTACTAGAGTGCCCCTGCGGCCTACAGTGTGTGGGCAGGAAAGGTAGGTGCTACCAAAGAAGGGTATACGAACATATTTATAATATCAAGCGAGGTTTAACCACACATAGCGTTTCTCATCATTTTAGCATCCACCATAACAAAAGTCCAATTGGACTAAGATGCCAGGCTATAGAGACTGTGCAAGCCAGTTGGAGGGGGGGGGAATCAACTCAATCAGATCAGTAGACGTGAAGCGTATTGGATCTATGAGTTGAAGACCCTCTCCCCCAACGGTCTTAATATTGATTTTGAACTAGGTGTCTTTCTAAAATAGATTTTAAAATTTTATAATATATTACTGATTGATATAAATTTTTATATATATATTTATATTTTTAATATATTTATATATTTTTTCTACATATATTTTTTTTTTTTATATAAGCATTTTTAAATGAGACTAAAACTTATAATATCATTATATTTCTATCCATCCAATTGTGGGCATATTTATGTACAACATGTTCCGTTGGTATATTTTACGACAAGTCTTAGCATTAGAGCACTATATGTTGGTATATGACTTTATTGTACATCTTATTGAGAGTTGAATAGTATTTTTTTGTTAAGTGTGTCAGTGTTCGTATCTATGTTTATGTATTGTATGGTAGGTAGGCTGAATTTTACACAGAACATGACTGACAGAAGTTTAGACCAATCATGGCATATATAGCGTCATTCGATAGGTGTCTATTCTTTACCAATGGGGTCAATCCTGTCAGTATATAAAGATTCTATGGACTGTGTTCTATTAACCTCTGATGAAGTGCGCATGCGCACGAACAGCGTTGAGCAGTTTGAAGAGAGTGATCGCATTGGAGCAGAGCACTGCAGGAGCGTTTCCAGACATACAAGCAGGAGAAGGGAGTTTCGATTTGTCCCGCCCCCAGTGACTTATTTCTGGTAACGGAGCGGCAGTCGGCACCAGGAGAAGCAGAGAACAACCAGTGGTCACGCAGAACTAAGGAAGTGATCGGAGTTTCCCCTGATTGCCACGAGCCCGCCAGCAGCTGTTGCCGGATTCTAATCACCACACACCCCTGCTTGTATTCAGTTTACGTCTTGTAAGTAGGATTCCGGTTTTACACACCGGATCCGACATCTGCTCCAGGCATTTTTTAGTTGTTCATTAAATTTACTCTTGTATTATTTGTCAGCCTACTTGTCATTGTTTTATGTTTGTTTTGTCTTGTGTGTCCTATATGTTTGCTTTTAACATTGTTGCACTATGATTTTTTCTTCTTCTCTCCTTTGCTTCACACATGTAAATCCCTGCTGTGGAGCCTGAAGTCAAAGATTGGACTCTCCTCTATTGGACATTGTCGCAATTCTTGGACTCCATATTTGTTCATATATTGGACTCTAAGGCGCCGGTTTGTATTGTTGTTTTTTGTTCTTGCACTAACTGTGTTTTGGGTTAGTTTTACTTGGCAGCCTTGCCCTATAGTTTATAGGTTAGGGTGTATAATTATACACCTTCTATATTGTGTAATTGTTGTATTATCCTTTATGCATTTTATTTTAGTCTTTTAGCGCTATTCACACCAACCTTTTTTTTGTATTAAATCAGTTATGTAGTATTATTATTATACTAGTGTAGCAGGGTCACCCCTGACTACTAATCTGCCTTCTTCTGGCAGTAAGCCCTGGTACAGCAGGTCTGCCAGTAGTCGGTATGGGGTTTTCCCCCTCACCTTTGGTACTGAACTTGAGTGACAGCAGAGGGTGGTACATCCTGTTGTGGCTGGGACAACGGGGTGCCCGCCTTCTGGCAGTACTTAAGGGCAGGGCCACCCTAAAATTAGAGGTTGTTCCTTCCCTCACTTGAGGAAGGCAGGTCCCACAACTGGGAGCCTGAGATTGGGGCCTTCCCATGTGCTCTTCCCTCTGGGGGAGAGTGAGTGTGGACCATACCTCTGCCTCTGCTAGGCAGGTGGGGAAGAGCTAGGATGGTTGCGGGTGCCCTTGGCCTGTAGTGGGTTGTCTGACGTACAAGGTGTCTGAACCTCCGCTAGAAGAACCCAGAGTACTACTAGCCAGTAGCCAGACTAAAGAACCACAGAGTGATTGTAATGGACTAAGATCGTGTACAGCGTATCGAGATGGAGCTTTGCTAGCCTGGGGTACAACCTACTCTTGGTAGACTGCTAATCTATGTGCTGTGAGGACCCACGAGGAACGGATTCCTGTTGGAATCGCGTTTACAGCGTGGTCTGTGAAGTGATTGTGCCCAAAATGGAGGTTCCCTTGCCCGGGAATCTGCCCCGTGAGTTACAGGACTTAAAATAGTGTCTCCCGCCAAGGCTGGAGAGTGCACGTGCTGTTTGCAAAAGAACTGTATGCCTCGGTGCAAAGTTCTGCCAGAGTTTGGTGCAAAAGCCAGAACCCCACCCAAGCGATGTGACTCGCTCAGCCAGGAGTCAGAGTCACGCCTCGTCTATGTCACTGAGTGCCCCATCTCTAATCTCCACCAGAGGGAGGGGACACGCTGACAACCAATGCCTAAAAACTTTGCAGAATAAGGGAGGTACCGGATGCAGTAGACCGCACCCTCAGTTCTTCGGAGCCTGGCGAGTGAAAGGAGTGAGCTACCCTTTGCTCTTGTGCCCTTGTGTTCAGCAAACACTGAGTATGTCAAGCGACATGGAATTTACCCACTACCGCCTACCGGGAGGACTCCTGGTGGTAACCGTGGAAGGGAAGAGGTACCTTCGATGCCTTTGTCCCAAGTGCGACTTCCCAGGTGGCGACCTGGTCTGGGGAGCCCAGTGTGCCCCCAGTGCAGCACCGTTCCTGAGGCCCACGCTGTCGAGGCTTACAGAGTTCACCCAGAAAGATGCGACTGACCCCATTACTTGGGCGGTCGATACAGCTGCTAACCCCACTACCTCAACTATGGAGGCTTCAGAGGGCCCGTGCGCCGGAGATGAGGCCCAAGGGGATCCGAGTGTCCCGATGACTATCAAGCAGGTTGAGACAGAACCAGACCCGGTCCCCGCAGAGGAACCAGAGACGGTTGGTGAACCGGAGCCAGCCCATGAGATGTCGGGTAAGGTGACTGCCTGGGGTGATGCGGCACCGTTGTTCTCAAAGACGCATGAGCCGGGACCGGCTTCTCCTTGCAGTAAGCCCTGGTACAGCAGGTCTGCCAGTAGTCTGTATGGGGTTTTCCCCCTCACCTTTGGTACTGCACTTGAGTGACAGCAGAGGGTCGTACATCCTGTTGTAGCTGGGACAACGGGGTGCCCGCCTTCTGGCTGTACTTAAGGGCAGGACCGCCCTAAAGTTAGTGGTTGTTCCTTTCCCCACTTGAGGAAGGCAGGTCACACATTGGAGAGGCTGCATATTGGGCCTACTCTATTCCTCTTCCCCTTGGGGGAGAGTGAGTGTGTACCTTACCTCCGCCTCCGCTAGGGAGGTGGGGAAGAGCTAGGATGGCTGCGGGTGCCTTTGGCCTGTAGTGACGGTCCAGGGACCATCTGCAGTGATAGCTGACCTGACAGACTGTATCCGGCAGAAGACTGCCATGTAACTGTTACTGCAGAGTGTAGTAATAAACCCGTTCCTGTTTGCAATATACCTCCTGCCTGGTGTGTGACCTTACTGGGGGAAGAGGTAATAAGTTCTACCATGGGAGATCACCTTCAGCTCCTGGAGTCCACGGCAGATGGAGGCGCTGCACTGCTAAAGAGATATGTAGGGTATGAACCCCAGAAGCCTGTTCCTGTGTCCCCACTACCACCGGCGGACGGCTCAGCCCTCCTGTTGCCAGCAGGTGTATGCACCATACAGTGGCCAAATCTCCCACCGGGTGGGGGAAACACTGTTACACTTACTACATTTTTTTTTCTTTTTAATGCAATTTTTAATGATTTTCAATATACTGAGCATCCTTTCATGTATATAGCAGGTTTTAAAGCAGCAGTACAAGCTGCCGTTTAAAAAAATAAAAAATCCCCTTTAATATGTGCATCAATACAATCCCCACATTGATAAGTAATTAGCTAAGTTGCCGGTCAGTCCGTTCTCCTGTGATCGATCGGCGAAGATTCGGCTCGCGGCTTCACTAAATGGTTGTCAGTTAAGCAGACGAGGACCAAAGATGCAAAGTTCTGTGGGGAAGATCATGTGACCAGGCAGTCACTAGATACAATTGGTGCACAGCTAGAGAGAGGGCAGGGCTCAAAAAG